>NW_005871062.1:13057453-13102523 GCF_000147115.1 Myotis lucifugus | reverse complement strand
TACTCTTTCTATTTATCAAAAAAGTTTACTCTAAAACAGTATGCCATGTTATGTTGGTAGCAGACTCATATATCTCATGTTCACTGAGTCTCTTGATTGCATCATTTTATCCTATGCTTGATTTAATCTTGTGTTGTTTTGTTCATTGTATCATTTAAACTTACAAAATTCACTGTTAATGCTGCCAGTAAGAGGCCATGTCCAATGATTGACCTGGAAACAATATTAAGAGTGATTAAGGACCATGAAGGTGGAAAATCAGTGATGGTAATTGCTCTCTAGTCAGGCATGTCCCATTCCACCATAGCTATCATCTTGAAGATCAAGAACAAAGTGATGGAAGCTGTTAAAAGATCTGCTTCACTGAAGGCAATGAAACTAACAAATTAGAGAAGTGCCTACATCAGATATGGAGGAACTTCTAATGACCTGGATTGAAGACCAGACACACAAGCATATCCCTCTGAGCATCATGATGGTCATGGCCAAAGCAAAAAGTTTGTTTGCAATGTTGGGAGAAAAGGCTGGACCCAACTGTAATATTGAGTTTACTGGTAGCTCTGGGTGGTTTAAATGATTGAAGAATTGTTCTTCATTACACTAGAGGCCCGGTGCACAAGCTTCATGCATGGGGGGGGTGGCGGGGGGGAAGGGAGAGGGAGCCCCTCAGTCCAGCCTGCACCCTCTCCAATCCGGGACCCCTTGGGGAATGTCTGACTGCCAGTTTGTGCCCGCACTTTTAACAGATGACAGCTCCATTGTTGTTTCTTTTCATGCTTAAACCCATTGGAATTAGTATGTATTCAAAGTGTGTGTACATTCTGAGGGGACACCCTGTATATCTCTAGTTAGTGGTGAAAGGAACCAACGGCGGGTTTGGAACCCCCAGACAGGGAACCTCGCTCACTCCCCGCATGTCTCCCCACTCCACTTTCCACCTTCGTGGGCAGCGGGAGAATCAATGTTTTCTCTCATTAACTCAGAAAAGCACATCCTGTCTCCCGCTGCCTGGCAGGAGTGCGCTAGGCCCCAAGCGAGTGAGGCTCAGTCAGGGCAGCCTTCGCTCATGGGTGCTGGCACCCAAAGTGCACATTTCTCCACTGCAGTTGACCCGACTATCCCACTGTTTCATTGAGAGGACAGAACTCCTCACCTCCTTGGGGTTCTCGATCTTGAACTCTGACCGAAGGCACCTCAGTGAGGGCCACCTGCACCCACCAAGTGTGTCTGTCCGCACCTGCTCCCGGCCTCTGTGGGAACAGGCCATCCCCACTCCGCCCTCTCACTATCATCTCACAGGCGCCCACCCTCAGTACCCAGAACACCCAGACACTCGCCAAAGATGTGAGCTTGCTGGAGGGGATGTGCGCATATCCTGTGGGAATGTAGGCATGCTGGGGTTGATGAAAGTGGGGCAGAGGGGCGGGGGGGGGGGGGAGAACTTCCACACACCATGGTCCAGGACTGTTGCAGGCACTTGTGGGTGACAGCGCGCTGGGGGATGTTCGCACGCCAGGCGGGGAGGAGAGGATGTGCACACTGGAGGCCTGTGGCTTCACAGATCCACAAACCCCCATGGTGCGACCAGGAGGACATCAATCTGGCCCACCATGGTGGCTGTCCCTGTGATCGCACACCTTCTGGGTCAGGAGGCGGGACTTGTGCAGCCATTCCTCCATGCTGATGGCCTGCGGGCACTACTTCAGCTCAGCCTGCAGGCTCTGCTTGGTGTGCTCATGGCTGCCACCATCACCATGTGAGGAGTACAGGCTGCCCTCTGCCGGCCTGCTTCCCCCACCCAGAGGCTCTTTGCATGCGCTGCCCACAGGCCCAGAGCAGCCAGGGCAGGGCTGAAGCCAGGCATCCCGCCCTGCCCCGGCCGCTCTGCACCTGTGCACACGCTGCCCACTGGCCTGGAGCAGCCGGGACAGGGCAGAAGTCAGGTGTGCGTGCTGCCCATAGGTTTGCCATCTTTGTTGGGTTAATTTGCATACTCACGCCTGATTGGCTGTGTGGTGTCACGGAGGGACAGTCAATTTACATATTTGTCTATTATTAGTATAGATAATGTGAAAGTGGTCAGTGAGTCTGTGAGTGCTGATGTAAAGGCAGTTGAAGAATTTTTGGAAACCGTAGATAAGCTGATTGTGGAGGAAAATTGCTTGCCATAACAAATATTCAATATGGATGAAACCTTCTTATTTTGGAAACAGATGCCTGAAAGGAACTTTATCTATAAAGAGGCCAAGTCAATACCATATTTCAAGGCTTTTAAGGACAAGAAAACAGTTTTGGGGGCAATGTTTCAGGCTACAGATAGAAAACCCTTTGTGATCTGGCATAGTGAGAACCCCAGGACCTTAAAGCATATCAGTAAGCACACACTGACATTGTATTACAGGAGCAATAACAAGTCATGGATGACCCTCTTACAAGCTGCCCTTCTGTGTTGCTGTGCCATGGAATGAAGAATTACTGTTTGGAGAATAACATACATTTCAAGATTTTGCTTATTGTTGATAATGCTCCTGGACATCCTCCTTTAATTGGTGATCTTCATCCCAATATTAAAGTGGTGTTTTTCCCTTCCAAACACTATCTCTTTGATCCAATCACAGATCAAGGAGTATAGAATCTTTTAAGGCCTATTACCTTGGGAGGACCTTTGCCCAGGCTATTGTGAGGAAGACATTGAGAAGACACTGATTCAATTCTGGAAGGATTACAACATTGATACCTGAATCAAGAAACTTGCTTGGGTTTATGTCACCAAAGTGTGTATGAATAGCATCTGGAAGAAGACTCTCAAAAGATTTGCTAAGGATGAGGTGGATGCAAGATTATGATTGAGGTGACAAACAACTTTAACCTGGGTATGGATGGATGAGGGTGACACTGAGGAGCTCCTAGAGGTGGTTCCTGAGGAATTGATTAATGAGGAGTTGTTGGAACCAGAACAGGAACACATAACTGAAGAATAGGTAAGAGAAAAGGAAACAGGAAGAGTAGAAAAAGAACCCTCAAGAAAATCCACAGTGAAGGGTTTAACAGAAGCTTTTGCAGACCTTAACAAGCTCCTTAAAAAGTATAAAAACATAGATCCCCCAACAGCAAAATATTTCATTACTAGAGAAGAATGTTCATGGTGTATTATCTTCTTACAGGCAAATCTTTGGGGGGGAAAAAAGAAAGGAAGAAACCAAGCAAACCATCATGGACATACTTCTGAAAGGAGTGCTAGATACCGCTTCAAGACCAGCCTTGGGAGGTGTTCCAGAAGAAGGCATTGTTGTCATAAGAGATGACAGCTCTGTGAATGTTATTGCCCCTGAAGACCTTCCAGGGGGACACAATGTGGAGGTGGAAGACCGATATTGATGATCATGACCCTGTGTAGGTCTAGGCTAGCTAATATGTGTTTGTGTCTTAGTTTTTAACAAAAAAGTTTAAAAAGTAAAAAAATTTAAAAATAGAAAAAAGCTTATAGAATAAGATATAAGAAAGAAAATATTTTTTCATACAGTTGTAACAATGTATTTGTTTTAAGCTAAGAGTTATTACAAAAGAGTAAAAAGTTAAAGAAAAAGTTTATAAAGTGAAAACATTGCAGTAAGCTGAAGTTAATTTATTATGGAATGAAGAATTTTTTTTTAGTAAATTTAACGTAACCCAAGTGTACAGACTTTATAGTCTAAAGAGTGTACAGTTATGTCCCAGGCATTTACATTCACTTACCACTCACTGACTCACCCAGAACAAATTCCAGTCCTGCAAGTTCCATTTATGGTAAGTGCCCCATTCAGGTGTACTGTTTTTAATCTTTTTTTAAACTTCATTTTTTGTTGTTGACACTATTATAGATGTAGAAAAAGAATCCACAAGAAAATTCACAGTGAAGGGGTTAGCAGAAGCTTTTGCAGACCTCAACAAGCTCCTTAAAAAGTTTAAAAACATAGATATCCCAACACCGAAATATTTCATTAATAGAGAAGAACAAGACAGAAACAGGGAGGATATATTATATGTTCTTCTTTAAAAAAATTTTTTCTCCTGTTTTTATTTTATAATATTTTATAATATCTATTATATAATATTATATAATATCTATTATATTTTATAATTTTATTTTTAACTAGAGGCCCAGTGCACAAATTCATGCATGGTGAGGTCTGGCCTCCCTGCCCTGATGGGGGCCATCGGGCGGGCAGGTGGGAGGGAGGTGCTGATCGGGGTGGGGGGGCCCATCAGGGACCAGGCCAGCCAGAGGGAGGGGCCGCAGAGGTTGTGGGGGCCGATTGGGGCTCCGATGGGGCAGTTGGCCACCACATTCTGCGTCATAGTGACCAGTCAATTTTTGGTCATTCTGGGTCGTTTCTATCATTCAAGTTGCTTGGGCTATTCTATATATAGATTACAATTGACATATATTATTATATTAGTTCCAATGGACACACCAGTGATTAGACAATACATAACTTAAGTGATCATCCCAATAAACCTTGCACACATCTGACACCATACATAGTTACTAGAATATTCTTGACTATATTCTGACTATATTCTTAACTATATCATGGGGATGCTGTACTTTACATCCCTATGACTTTTCTGTAACAACCAATTTGTACTTCTAAATGACATCACCTTTTTTGCCCGTCCCCCCAACACTGTTTCCATCTGGCAACCATCAAAACGTTCTCTGTGTCTACCCTAGCTGGTGTGGCTAAGTAGTTAGAGCATTGGCTGGTGCACTGAAGGGACTCAGGTTTGATTCCTGGTCAAGGGTACATACCAGGGTTTTGGGTTCCCTCTCCACCCCTGGTTGGGGAGTGTTCGGGAATGATGTTTCTCTCTCTTTCCCTTTCCCTCCCTCCCTTCCATTTTCTCTGAAAAGCAATGGAAAAAAAAAATCCTTGGGTAAAGATTAATAAAAACAAACAAACAAACAAACAAACAAAAATGTTCTTTGTATTTATGAATCTGTTTCTGTTCTGCTTGTTTGTTTATTTTGTTTTTAGATTCAATTGTTGATATGTATTTATTGCCATTTTATTGTTCTTTTTATTCTTCTTAAAGAAGACCCTTTAACATTCATATCATACTGCTATTGTGATGATGATCTCTTTTAGCTTTTTCTGATAGCTTTGCAGGGTAGAGTAATCTTGTTTGTAGGTCCTTGTTTTCATCACTTTGAATATTTTTTGCCAATCCCTTCTGGCTTGTAAATCCCCTGACAGTCTTATGGGAGTTCCCTGGTGGTGACTAACTGCTTTTCTCTTGCTGCTTTTAAGATTCTCTCTTTGTTCTTAAACTTTTGCATTTTAATTATGATGTGTCCTGGTGTGGGCCTCTTTGGTTTCAAACCTCTTGTTTGGGACTCTGTGCTTTCTGGACTTGTTTGTTAATTTAATTCACCAAATTAGGGAAGTTTTCTGTCATAATTTTTCAAATAGGTTTTCAATTTCTTGCTCCCTCTCTTCTCCTTCTGGCACCCCCATGATATGAATGTTGGTATGGTTGAAGTTGTCCCAGAGGCTCCCTACATTATCCTCATTTTTTTGGATTCCTTTTTCTTTTTGTGGATCTGATTGGGTAAATAGGAGAGAAATTTTGCCACCAAGTGAAAAAATAACTTATCAAGAAATTTAAAAATATTATGAGTATTTTTAAACTTTCTGTGTGTAGCACACAACTACCATGAAAGGAAGTCATTAGCCAAGGAAGAACTCATCTGTGAGTCTCAAATTTTTGATAATAGGATAAAGGAAACTTTAAAAAATATTAAATTATAAGTGAAAATATTTGTGGTGAATACAGGAGAAGATTTGAGGCATTTGAGAATGAGTGCAAAAATAAGGAGGTCCTGTTTATACACAAGTTTTTCTTTTTACACTTGGTATTATTTCTGGCAAAATTTATTTTTTAAAATGTAACTTTATAAACCATTATTGAAGTCAATTTCCAAGGCTAAAGTGTAAGGGACGATTTTCCTGTCATTTGTCACCCAGGAGCTTGCACTTCCAAGGCTGTGATTATTTCAAGGTGAAAGGTGAGGAGAAATTCTCCTTCCAGTTTATTCAGCTGGGATGTCAGTAATGGTAATCTCAGTCGCTATGGTACTTTAGCCTGTTGGCTCTGAAAGGATTTACTCTTTTGTACAAAGAGAGAGCAGAATGGTGGTGTCAAAGATAAAAAGAAATGAGATTTAGAAAAAGTGGATTTCTGTGTCCACAAAATAGCTTTTTATTCAGGGAAACTTTAATAGGAATTAGTAGTATTGTTTCACATGAAGGGCTAGATTAATGCAGTGCAATGAAAGGTAGATGTATTTATAGTTTAAAAATTTATACTTCTCTGTGGTATCATTTGGTGAATTAAACAGTGAGAGATGAGGATAAGCCTATTTTCTGTGTTAGTATTAAAACACTTATTTTATATTTATAAACATATATATTTAGTTTAAATATTATATTTAGAAGGTCCCTTTTATGCAGATTATTTCAGGCATTCAGAAACTAGAATTAACTTCCTTTCTGTAATTTCAGTCAACGGCCAAATCTTTATTTAACTACACCTCTGAAAGTGACAGCATTAGTCAGGCTTTTGGAAAAGTTACAATGCACATGAAGATACACTATAGCCTCCCTAGGAGTTGACAGACTTAGAGAAAATCAGTAGCCTTAGAAATAAATAGATATTATTATTTTATTATTATTATTTTTTAATCTTTATTGTTGAAATTATTACAGATGTCCCTCTTTTTTCCCCTCATTGCCCCCCTCCACCTGGTTCCCAACCTCCCTCCCACCCCAGCCTTCGCCACCCTATTGTCTGTGTCCATAGGTAATGCATATATGCATATGAGATCTTTGTTTAATCTCTTCCTGCCCTCCCACCCCCTTTCCCTCTGAGAATCATCAGTCTGTTCCAGTTCCATGCCTCTGATTCTATTTTATTCACCAGTTTATTCTGTTCATTAGATTTCTTATTTATTTATTTTGATTTTTAGATTCAATTGTTGATGTATTTTTTGCCATTTTGTTGTTCATATTCTTTTTTATTTATTTATTTATTTATTTTATTAAATCTTTATTGTTCAGATTATTACATTTGTTCCTCTTTTTTCCCCCCATAACTCCCCTCCTTCCAGCTCCCACCCCACCCTCCGCCCTCACTCCCCACCCACTGTGTTCATCCATAGGTGCACGATTTTTGTCCAGTCTCTTCCCGCATCTCCCACACCCCTTTTCCCCCCAAGAATAGTCAGTCCATTCCCTTTCTATGTCCCTGATTCTATTATAATCACCAGTTCATTCTGTACATCAGGTTATTTATTCACTTGATTCTTAGATTCATTTGTTGATAGGTGCATATTTGTTGTTCATAATTTGTATCTTTACCTTTTTCTTCTTCTTCCTCTTCTTAAAGGATACCTTTCAGCATTTCATATAATACTGGTTTGGTGGTGATGAACTCCTTTAGCTTTTCCTTATCTGTGAAGCTCTTTATCTGACCTTCAATTCTGAATGATAGCTTTGCTGTATAAAGTAATCTTGGTTGTAGGTTCTTGCTATTCATCACTTTGAATATTTCTTGCCACTCCCTTCTGGCCTGCAAAGTTTCTGTTGAGAAATCAGCTGACAGTCGTATGGGTATTCCCTTGTAGGTAACTGAGTTTCTTTCTCTTGCTGCTTTTAAGATTCTCTCTTTGTCTTTTGCTCTTGGCATTTTAATGATGATGTGTCTTGGTGTGGTCCTCTTTGGATTCCTTTTGTTTGGGGTTCTCTGCGCTTCCTGGACCTGTAAGTCTATTTCTTTCACCAGGTGGGGGAAGTTTTCTGTCATTATTTCTTCAAATAGGTTTTCAATATCTTGCTGTCTTTCATCTTCTGGTACCCCTATAATTCTGATGTTGGTACGTTTGAAGCTGTCCCAGAGGCTCCTTACACTATCTTCGTATTTTTGGGTTCTTTTTTCATTTTGCTTTTCCGGTTGGGTGTTTCTCGCTTCTTCGAATTTCAAATCTTTGACTTGATTCTTCCGCTCCTCTGGTTTGCTGTTGGGAGTCTGTATAATATTCTTTATTTCAGTCAGTGTATGCTTACTTTCTAGATGGTCCTTTATCACACCATCGAGGGTCTCATTAGATTTCCTGTACATCTCATCAAGTTTATCGACAGACTCTAGAAGCCTCTTGAGAGACCTCAAAAGTGTGGTTCTGAACTCAATATCCTCCCTTGATAGTTTTGTCCTGTTTCTTTGTCTCCGCATTTTTTACGCTTTCTTGGTACACCCCCTAGTGGTCTTTGTGCGCAGTCTTGTTGTAGATAAGCCTTGATTGTTGTAGTTAATACTAGAGGGATTTGACTTCCAGGCCGACTGGCTGTGATAATCAGCTGTGTCTGCAGTGGAAGAACTTGTGTCCTCTAGGGAGGTGCTAATCTAGCCTTTGCCTGAGGCTATCCGGCAAATGGCTCTGTGCAGGGCTTGGGCGGGGCGGGTCCCACGGGATCAACAGGGCGGAGGAGGGAGCAGTTATGGCTGCTCTCAGTCCGTCCCCAGGGGCTCTGCCTCTCTGTCCCAGCAACCGCTGCAAACCTCGGAGGGACCGTAGCCAGACAGTCCTGCTTCTCCCGTTTGAGTCTGGGTCCCTAGAGACTCGCCTGGATCTGGAGCTCTGAGTCTGAGGCTCCCTCCGGATTGAAACAGACAACCATGCCCTCAGCCACCAGCCCGCGCCGCGCGCACTCCGCACCTTAGTATTTTACTTCAGCACTGTGCCTCCTCTGCTTCTCGGTTCCTCCTAGTTGTAGAACTTCCATTCAGCCAGCCTTCCTGTGGTTCTGGATGATGTCCGTTCCGTCTTTTAGTTGTATTTTTGAAGTGGTTGTTCGAGGCAGCAAACTCCGGCGTTAACCTATGCCGCCATCTTGGTTTCTCTCCGAGGATTTTTGTTGTTCATATTCTTGATCTTTTTTTCTTCTTCTTCCTCTTCTTAAAGAATACCCTTCAACATTTCATACAATACTGGTTTCGTGGTGATGAACTCCTTTAGCCTTTTCTTGTCTGTGAAGCTATTTACCTAACCTTCAATTCTAATTGATAGCTTTGCTGGGTAGAGTAATCTTAGTTGTAGGTCCTTGCTTTTCATCACTTTAAATATTTCTTGCCACTCCCTTCTGGCCTGCAAAGTTTCTGTTGAGAAATCAGCTGACAGTTGTATGGGCATTCCCTTGTAGGTAACTAACTGCTTTTCTCTTGCTGCTTTTAAGATTCTCTCTTTGTCTTTTGCCCTTGGCATTTTAATTTTGATGTGTCTTGGTGTGGTTCTCTTTGGGTTCCTCTTGTTTGGGACTCTCTGTGTTTCCTGGACTTGTAAGTCTATTTCTTCACCAGGTAGGGGAAGTTTTCCATCATTATTTCTTGAAAGAGGTTTTTTAATATCTTGCCCTCTCTCTTCTTATGGCACCCCCATAATTCAAATGTTGGTACTCTTGAAGTTGTCCCAGAGGCTCCTTACACTATCTTCATATTGTTGGATTCTTATTTCTTTTTGTTCTTCTGGTTGGGTGTTTTTTGCTTCCTTATATTTCAAATCGTTGATTTGATTCTCAGAATCCTCTACTCTACTGTGGAATCCCTGTATATTATTCTTTATTTCAGTCAGTGTATGCTTAATTTCTGACTGGCCCTTTTCCATTTTTTTTGGCATTCTCATTAAGATCCTTGAAAGTCTCAATAAGTCCTTTGGAGGTTTCTAGAAGATTCATGAGTAACCATGAACTCTATATCCAGTAGTTAACTTTCCTCCATTTCTTTCATTTGTGACCTGTTTCTTTGTCTCTGCATTTTGGCTGCTTCCTTGTATCTGTTTCTATATATTGGGTAGAGCTGATACGTCTCCTTGAGTTGGTAGAGTGGTCTTGTGTAGCAGGTGTCCTATAGGGACCAGTGGCTCAGCCTCCCCAGTCACCTGAGCTGGGTCCTCTAGGTGCACCCCTTTGTGGGCTGTGAGCACAGTCTTGTTGTAGTTGAGACTTGATTGTTGTTGGTGTCACTGGGAGGAATTGACCTCCAGGCCAATTGGCTCTGAGAACCAGCTGTGACTACAGTGGGAAAACTGCTGTGCAGGAGACACCCTTATGGAGCAAGACTTGCTTCAATGGGGCTTTGGTGCTCACTGAGTCTGCCCCTTGAGTGTGTCACTTATGGGTGTGTAGACTTGTAATCTGGTATGGTCTGACACTGACCACTGGGTACACTGGCTCTTGGGTCTCCAGGGAGCTGCAAAGTCAGCCACTGCCTGGGGCCACCCAGCAGGAGCTACAGAGAGATCTACAGATTTTCCTCTTTGTATGAGGTTTGGAAGTGCCCAGATGAGGCCCAGCTATGAAGCAAGGCAGGCAGGTGCTGGTGCTGGGTCTTGGGCCTTTTATTGATAGGTTTGGGACTCCCTGACCCAGCTGCAACTTGTTTGATTTTAACCTAAGCAAGAACACGCCATTCATAGGCAAAAGCTGCTGCTACAGCTTGGGTGGGGTTGTTGTAAATTGGATGAGGCGGGGTCTTAGGGAATCACCGGGCGGAGCAAACAGAAATGGCTGCCAGTCAGCCCTGGGACCTGGGAGGTCCCAGCATAGGACAATGATCCCTGCAAGCACCTTCGTCTGGGAGGAAGCCACCCCGGAGTTCCTGCCTCGATGCCAGACAATACATTTCCTCCTCGAAAGTATCTGTGTCCTTCAAAGCCTCTCCCTGGTCGTGGAACTCAGAAGAAGTGGGAGGAAGCAGGACCTTGTAAGTTCAGTTCATGCACAGGCCTTTAAGAGGAACAGCTGGGTCTCCAGCAGCCTCTTTGTCACTGAACCTAGATCTGCACTGATTTTTACAGCCCGTAGTTATTGGGACTTCTCTTCCCAGCTCTGGGACCTGGCTGGGAGTCTGGTGTGGGGCTGAGACCCCTTGCTCCTCCGAGTGGCCTCTGCAGAGGTGATCTCCCTCCTGATTAAAAAAGTGGCACACATCGGTGCCAGGCTAGCCAGTTCTCCTGCCAGTCTCAGTGTGCTTTCTTCTTTACTTCTCATTGTAATACTTTCTTTCAGCCAGCTTTTCGGCAGTTCTGGATGATGGTTGTTCTGTATTTTAGTTGTATTTTGATGTGGTTGTGGGAAGCAGCGAGTATAGGCATTTACCTATGCCGCCATCTTAATGAAGGATCGATAGATATTATTTTTATTTTTATTGCTTAACATCTTGGAGATGGGATTTTAGAGATCCTGTCTAACCCATTTGTTTTACAAATGAGAAAACAAAGGCCTAGAGATGTTAGGTAACCTATATGAGGTCACGTAGCTAGTCCATGGAAGAGCTAAAGCAATTTACTTTAAGCCCAATGCGTTTTCTGGGGCACCACACAGCTCGTTTTGAGCACAGCAGAGGAAAGTGAAGAAAATGGGGGGAAGGGGGAGTCACTAGAGCCTTTGGGCTTCTAATAGTTAATGTTTTATTTACTGTTTTTCTCAATGCAGAGTTTACTATCTATTTCAGTGTGGAGGTTAAAGGCAGAAAATTAGATGAGTGGGATGAAAAGAGGAGTGGAATGTGAGTTAGCAGCCTGGGCTTACTTTGACCTTCACGTCTATGGGATTTGGGCAAGTCACAGCTGAGAGTTGTAGGTACTCCTGGGACCTGGGAGTCAACCTTGGAAGGCTGTCCACTTCCATTCAACAACTGCCTATTACCATGGAAAGATGAACAACCTTGTGCCTAAACAGTGGAGTCCTGCCCCAGCCTGCATTGCCTACTTCCCCATGCCTGAAATAACCATTTTGCATAGCCGTTCTTATTCCTTTTGCCTACTTCTCCATGTAACCTTTGTCCTACCCAATAAAAGCAACCAGCGTATGGGGGGGTTGCAGAGCAGATTTTTGTGGATGACCTGCTGCTCTCCCATGCTGCTGGCGTTATTGGAATAAATGCTCATATGTGATTCAATCCTGTTTCTACTTAATTGGCTTAAGTAGTGTCAGGTGGCCCAGACCTATTGGTTGCCAGGTTTCACTTGTTCCTGTCTCGTCCCAGATGAACAGATGTTTCTTCTCCAGTCTTGCCTTTAAGTCATTGAGTTGATTAGGATCTTTCTAGTTCAGTTTTCTGCTTAAGTTAACTAGATTCAGTTTCTATTGCTTATAACCTTGACTGGACCCTTCAGTCTGCAGATCAATGCTCTATCCACTGAGCCAAACCAGCGAGGGGGGAACTTAATTCTTTAGGAGCAAAGAAATGTAAGAAATAAAATGTGCATGAGGTCTCACAGCCAAGAATAACCTTGAATGGGGAAGGGCAGGCAGATGTCTGGAAGCAGGCACTCCTCTTTCTTCTTTCAGATCATGCTAGGCCAGCGGCCTGGAGCTCTGATGGAGATTCTGCTCAGAGCTTTAAGAAATGTGCTTCCCAGTTCCGTCACATTTGTGTTGCTTGTGTCCTCAGGTTATCCCATGTGTTCCTCTCCCATCCCAATGTCATTACTCCTCTGGGAGAATGAAGCATTAAACAGGAAAAACTATGCCCAGAGTGACCCTTCTAAAATGATACTGTGATTTCTTCAAGGTTGGCAAACCCTGTGAGAAACAAATTATATACTCCTTGATCATGTTGAAGGAGGATCTTTTATATAAATGCACACAAGGCAAGTGGTTCTCAAACTTTAGCATGATCCCTAGGGGGCTTGTTAGAAAGCAGATTTGAGGGCCCCATCCCTGGAATTTCTGATTCAGTTGGTCTAGGAAAAGTCCAAGAACCTGCATTTCTAACAGTGCTGATAACCTAGAGATCATACTTTGAGAACTATTGATCTAGGGTAATAATTTAAAAAGTAATTAATATGTTTATTGTTTATATTTTGGGGTACATGACCTTGAGACAAGGGAGGGGATTCAGTTAGGATTGTAGCTTCAAGGATGCAAAGAGAAAGAAAGGTCTAATCAACAGCTATTACCAAAACATTTTTTCAAGCATGTAAGTTGACAGGCATGAAAATGAAACTAGATTGATAAAGAAAAGTATTTTGTAAACTCCTATCTCCTTCTTTAACAAATAGAGGCAAGTCAGTGAACCTGATTGTGTAGTTTTGTTTTCTGATCATAAAGTTTTAAATGTGGGAGGTGTTGGTAAAACTGGAAGAAGGAGGGAAAAGGGGGGGGGGAAGGTGGTCTTTTTTACCCTTCTTGTCTAAGGGTAGTGTTAGGTCTGATCAAATAATTGAATCGGTATCCCCTCCCCTGGGAACTGATTTTTAGACCACTTCACAACCAATACTTGCTTTTGCTTAGACCACATTCCACTTGCTAAAACCATTACCTTTCCCCCCTGGACCCGTCCAGAGAATTCTCCACCCAGAGAATTCTCTGCTCAGAAAAAGCCTGACTAGAGTCCTTTAAAATCTCTGACTCCCTGTCCCTGGGTGCTGGTGCCATTTTGGGGTTCCCTCAACCCATCTGGTTTTCCAGATAACCTAATAAATTTATAATTCTTTACCACTTTTAGCTTTGTGCATACCTCCTTCGGTGACCCTAACAGGTAGGAAAACCGATTATGAGATGGGTGTCTCTTTCTAGGCTGAAGGCTTAGACGAGGGTGGTGTGGGGTAGGCCATAGATAGAGGGACTCCTGGCCTAGTTTCCTTTTAGTCTGGAAGCAGATAACCTTAGCAGCCTGCATAACCATACCCCAGTTACTTTTGCTTGAATGGTTAGAAGGAGAGAGAATCTGAGTTTATGCCTAATTTCCTGGAGATTCCATGTAGTGTGGGAAGAATCCAGTTCAGTTGTACTCTATAGAGCAGTGGTTCTCAACCTTCCTAATGCCGCGACCCTTTAATACAGTTCCTCATGTTGTGGTCACCCCCAACCATAAAATTATTTTCATTGCTACTTCATAACTGTAATTTTGCTACTGTAAACAACATGTAATTATATATGTGTTTTCCAATGGTCTTAGGCGACCCCTGGGAAAGGGTCGTTCAACCCCCAAAGGGGTTGTGACCCACAGGTTGAGAACCGCTGCTATAGAGGGATGGGGAAGGTAGCTGAAGGTGCTGATGAGTTTATCTAAAGGGTGGTTCCTTGTGATGGAGACCAAGTCCACAACCAAGAGCTGTAGTGTTGCCACCTGAACCAGAGGTAAAGTGGGTGCCCCAGTCCACCTTAGGGAAGACCCAAGGCAGCTCTAGTGAGAGCTGGGGTGGGCTCAGTTCAGGAAGGAGGTGACCAGTGCTCAGGGACAGCATTGCCTCAGCCAGGAGAAGACCTGTCACCTTCAGCACCAACGATCAGATGGGACTGGCTGTACCTAACTGGTCAGCAATCCATGGAGTAGCCAGACCAACCGTTCTGCTGATGAACAGGGGCCCAAAGGACAATTTATGAGAAAACCTAATCCCCACACCCCAAACCCCACAGGCCATATTCCTCTTTCACACACCTATGTGCTTTCTTGAAGAGGAGGGGCAGGGCACAGAACTTTGAAACATTGACATTTAGTTGAGTCTTTTAAGCAGAAACTGAGTTAGATTATTGATGTTAACTTCGATGACTAGATAGCACTAGTGTTTCACCCCCCCCCCCACCTCCTCCCACCTGCTACTACTACGCAATTACAGAGAAATAAAGACACTTTCTTTGTACAACAGAGAGTGGAATTGTTAGCCTGTGTAGGGGGAAAAAATCTAATAGTATCAGACATTTTTGCATACAAGGATTCAAAGAACATCTGTAGGAGTCTCTTTCCATCTCTAAGGTCTGTGTTATTTTTTATTGACTTTATTTTTAGGCAGGATTTTAAAAGTGGTGGTAAAGAAGATCACTAGCAGCTCATTATGCTTAGTGATATCCTAGCACACTGATCAATCCTCCCCTAAGGGCTCTGGCCTGCTGGGTCACATGCTATCCCATATGGTGGGAGGGGTTGGGCGATGTAATTGATGTCCTCTCCTGGTTGGGGAGGAGCCTTTTCTGAAAGAAAAAGTGCTGGACTAACACAGGTAAAAGATGTTTTCTAGAATGTAACTGTGGCTATAGGCCCTACTGTGATCATGATTCTACCTGATGTCTGAGAGGAAACAGTCTATGGGAAGTTATGAAGTGCCCAGTGTCATGTGTATGTGTGCTTCTGGAATTTGGTACCTGTGAGAGACTTAGTAAGCGAGTTTGAGGAACCAGGGTTCTCCACAGATGTGATATTACGTTATTTGAGTGCAAAGTCTCCTGTGTTAGGAAAATAGTTGACACAGGATGCCATTAGCTCAATTAAAGTGTCCACTAGGTCCTGGTCCCCCTTCTTCACTTGGTTGCCTAATTTATCCTTTATGACTAACTCAGGCAGCACTTCCTCCAGGAAGCCCTCCGAGTGCTGGAGTAAGGGCCTTTCCATGGCTCCCATAGTATTCCTACAAATATGATCACATAATTTATTATCTAAACTAGGACACACTGGAGATTAAAGTTATTAATACTGATTTTTAAAATCATGATAAAATAATAGGTATAACCTGAAATAGTCTCATGCAATGAGACATGTGGTCCTCCTATCTATGTAAGCCCCGCTATGATAATTACTTACTTGTCACCCTACTAGCTGGTGAACCATTTGATGATGGAGATTATTTTTATCCCAAATGCTCAACACAGTGCTTGATAAATGCTTTTTGATGTTGAACAAAGAAGCTCCCCCTAGTTCTTGGGGGCTGGCAGATTTACTCAGTCTGTTTAGAGGTAGAGGATTAATACATTCTTCAGGTACATTTGATCTATTCCCTTCCCCTATTTATTCTTGAATGTTGTACAGAATATATATATATATATATATATATATATATATATATATATATATATGGTCTTCCTTCTGTATCTTTTCAGTGTGGATGAGGCTAATTACATGATTCTACTTTGTGCAATCTGAACCACCAACAAAAGGAAATCAGGCTGCTTCTACTAGTGTTTAGATCCAGTAACTAACCCCTTCCTTTGGCTTTATTTGAAAATTCTTATTTCATGTACATCACACTATAAACCAACAGCCTAAACATAGTAATAGCTTAATTTATTTTGCTTTTTTATGGAAGGTTTGTATATAAATGCATTTCAAAATATAATCTTCTAAGCTCGCAGATATTCATAATCATTTAGAAATGATAAGAAAAGTTTCAAATACTTGTAATTATAGAAATTGTTACTTAAATTACAGGAAGCTTAGAACAGCTTTATTGCTGTTTAGTTTTGTTTGAATGCTCCTGAGTGTGCTATTGAGAGCTTTGATAAATCTAGAGGGCTGAAAGATGGAAATGGCCATAGTGTTTAAGTTATGTTTTGCTTTAAATCCATTTAATTAACTATTTTCCCAAACATGGTGTTCTTTTGTAAGGAATATTTAAAAAATCATTTTCTTCTGTGTTTTCCTCTGCAGAACCAAAAAAAAAAAATTTATCCCTGCATGCCTTTGTATTTTTCATTCTTTGGTTTTCTTCCAATGCATGTATATAATTATATGTTCATGTTGTCATGGTGATTCAGGGCTAGAATTGTGAGACTGTTGTAATCACTTGCCTGAGCCTGAAACCTGCTGTCCGGCCCAGCTAAATCAGCAATGTAATGATAGATGGTCAATGTATTCTTTGCTGTGAATTAAGCAGTTGTTAGGATATTTTAAAAAATATTTCTTTAACTGCTAGAATTTATTCAATATAAGGCCTCAATTTATATTACAGAATTAAAAATGTAGTTCTTTAGCTTCTTACATTTAAATTTCATTGTGAGCACCTTTTGTTTTTTAAATCATGTTAAGATGGCACTTTTTTCCTTAGCTGTTTTTTTCCCTCCTAAACATAGTTGCTTCAAAAGAGAAATATATATTTTTTAATTAATAAAAGTAAGACATTGACATTTAAAAATATTTAAAAAATACATAACTCCATAAAATAAAAGCTTTCTCCAGTTTAGCCTTCCTCCCAGACTTATAAATATCACAAGATAAACACCATTAATAGCTGTGAATATCTTTTCAATTTTTTTCTTTTTACCATAACCTGGGTCATACTTTGCATATGTCACCTGACTTTTTGTCACTCAATATTGTACTAACATCTTTTAATATCAGTTTATGTTGATTTGGTTTGTTTTTCAATGTCTGCCTAATATTCTATTGTATAGATGCAGTGTAATATCTTTGATAAGTCCTTTAGTGCCTGACCTTTATATTGTTTCCTATCTTTCCAATCACAAATTATAATAGGGTGGATGGTCATTGGTTACATACGTCTTTTTGGACTTCTTTGTGTTTTTGTGGAAAACATTCTTAGTCATCTTTACCTCTAAGCTCAATCATAATAATCCATCTGAATATGCCTATAGTGGGTTGAAGAGGCATATTCATCTAGAGCAGCGGTTCTCAACCTTCCTAATGCTGCGACCCTTTAATACAGTTCCTCATGTTGTGGTGACCCCCAACCATAAAATTATTTTCGTTGCTACTTCATAACTGTAATTTTGCTACTGTTATGAATCCTAATGTAAATATCTGATATGCAGGATGTATTTTCATTGTTACAAATTGAACATAATTAAAGCATAGTGATTAATCACAAAAACAGTATGTAATTATATATGTGTTTTCCGATGGTCTTAGGCAACCCCTGTGAAAGGGTTGTTCGACCCCCAAAGGGGTCGCGACCCACAGGTTGAGAAACGTTGATCTAGAGCCTCAATTGTAACCTTATTTGGAATAAGGGTCTTTAGAGAAGTAATTAAGTTAAGGATCGCAGGATGAGATCATCCTGGATTTATGGTGGACCAATGACTGGCATCTTTATAAGAGGAAGAAGAGGGAGCTTTGATACTCAGAGAGATGGAAAGGAGAGAAGGCCATGTGAAGACAGAGGCAGAAACACCAAGTATTGATGACAGTAATCAGGAGCTAGGAGAGAAGCATGAAACAGATTCTCCCTCACAACCTCCAGAAAGAACCAACCCTGTTGACTCCTGGCCTCCAGAACTCTAAGAGAATAAATATATGTTGTGTTAAGCTATTACCAAATTAGTGGTAATTTGTTGCAGCGGTCTTGGGAAACTAATTCAATGCCTTAGTCCAGTGATGGCAAACCTTTTGAGCTCAGTGTGTCAGCATTTGGAAAAACCTTAACTTAACTCTGGTGCCGTGTCACATATAGAAATTTTTTGATATTTGCAACCATAGTAAAACAAAGATTTATATTTTTGATATTTATTTTATATATTTAAATGCCATTTAACAAAGAAAAATCAACCAAAAAAATGAGTTCACATGTCACCTCTGACACATGTGTCATAGGTTCGTCATCACTGCTAGTCAGTTCTTCAAATCCTTCATTGGTTCCCCTATAATCATCACCAAGTCCCAAGGTCAGAGTGCCTCACCTCCCTCTCCCGCCTCTTTCTGTCCTTCCCCACCTGGCTCCTATACTCCAGCCTCCCTAAGCTATTTAAGGATTCTTGCCCATATGAAGATTATTTAAATTTTGTCAATGTCCTCTCTCTTGCAGACCACCCATGACTTCTACCCTTGAAGTAATCTTTGTGTCAACTGAACGTTGTGTCTTTCTGGAAGCCTGGGTACCTTTCCATTGTCTTTGATAAGTGTATGTGTACTCAGCATTCTCACTAGATTATGAGCTCCACCAGGCCTGTGTGTTCTCTATTTCCCTTATCTCCATGTGGCCTGTTGTGAATGTGGACCACTATTTGTATGCTGAAGCTACTATTAGTATTCCCATTTTACAGATTAGGAGACTGAGACACAGAGAGGTTGGGATACTTGCCCCAAACCACACACTGTTAAAGGTGGACCCATAATGTAAACTCACGCAGTCAGATTGGACCCAGGCTTTATATAAAAATTGTATTTTATTGATTTCAGAGACAAAGAGAGAGGGAGAGATAGAAACATCAATGATGAGAGAGAATCATTGATTGGCTGCCTCCTGCATGCCCCACACTGGGGATTGAGCCCACAACCTGGGCATGTGCCCTTGACTGGAATCAAACTTGGGGTCCTTCAGTCTGCAGGCCAATGCTCTATCCACTGAGACAAACCAGCTAGGGCTGGACCCATGCTTCTAACCACTAGGCTAGACTGTTAGCTAATGGGTACAAGATCAAGAAGACACATTCCTGGATCCAATGAAGAAAAGTCTGTGTCACCTTCAGATTCTGAACTTATGCTTAGATGCAGAAACAGGACACAGCTTTGGGTTGTTTTCCTTGGGAGTGAGTGGTTTTCTGTGTGTAAACGTGAGTGCATGTGAGATAGCTGTATTATAATAGGTGTGTGTGTGTGTGTGTGTGTGTGTGTGGACTGGCAAAGAGTGCAGCTGGACTCCCGTGGTTTTTATCTGCCCAGCACACCTTCTTTTCTTCTTTTGGTAGTAGCTTCCCCTTTGCTCTAAAGATTCTTCTTCACCTGCTCCAACCAGCTCAAGCTGTTCCTCCTGCTTATGTGGTCCTGTCAATCAGAGCATTTCTCTGGGATTCTTGTAACTCGAGTAAAACAGAGAAGCCCTTTCTTCCTTATCCTGCATAAGTGTATTTGGATTGGCACTTCAACTTAGAATTCCATGAAGACAGCCAAGCACTTTTCATGATTGACTAAACCCATGTTATGGAATAAAATTAGACGCAATTCACAATAGAATTAAGTTAAGCAAAACTTGTATGATGCATTACACTACAATAATTATGCTGGCTTTAATAGCCAATTATCTCCTCATTAAAGCATTAGGAGAAACACTTAAGTATTATTTGTCTTCTGGTCCAGGAGGAATTCCTTTCCTTGCACTAAACTCTGCGGGTTTTCCGTGAGGTCTACAGTGTGCTTGTGTCTCATGAGTCTATGCTAAGGTTGGCTACTTCCTGTCATCAGAGCACTTTGAACTAGTAATGGGCTGAAATATGCGCCACCCCCCCACCTCTCACCCTCTGCCGAGATAAAGGTCTTAATCTCTGGAACCTATAGATATTACTTTATTTGGAAAAAGGATCTCTGTACATGTGATTAAGTTAAGACTCTTGAGATGGGGAAATTACCCAGATTTAGCCAGGGGGTCCCTAAATGGCATCGTATGTATCTTTACAAGAGGGAAGCAGAGGGCGATTTTACACAGAAGACAAGGTCATGTGAGGACAGAGCAGAGAGAGATTTCAAGATGCTGGCCTTGAAGATGGGAGTCATGTGGCCACATGTCCAGGAAGGCTGGCAGTTATAAGAAGCTGGAAGAGACAAGGAAAGGTTCCTCCCCTAGAATCTCTGGAGGGAATGCAGCTTTGCCAACACCTGTTTTCAGTCTGGTGATATGATTTCAGACTTCTGGGCTCCTGAACTGAATGGCATTAATTTCTATTGTTTTAAGTCAAGTTTGTGGTAATTCGTTATAGCAGCCACAGGAAACTAGTACAGTACTATTTCCCGATACTTCCTGTTTACCTCAAATTCACTTGATTTCAAAATCTCTATCAGTAGTAATTATGAAAGTGGCTTTCATTTTCTCCAAAAGTGTTTTTTTTTGCAATACATTGGCTGTCTGCTCTATATATGGACTCACATAGTAGTGCAAGTCTTTCCTTCTCTTTCACCTTCTCTCTTTCCCGTTCTCTTATTCAAGTCTATTTCTGTGTTGTCTCCCTTCTGGGACATATCAGGAGAGTCTTATTCTCATTCTTCTGGTAAAGAAATAACAATTGTTGGGGCCAAACCAATATGTATTTTCCCACTAAGAGGAAATGTGAACATCCCTCATGGTTGCAAAGGCCTGGTAGTTACTGTTTTGTCATTTTATGCTCAATATTATACAAGGTAGACTTTTCTTCTTGGAGCATTCTAAAACATTTTTATATACTTAGAAATGTCAAAAGAAAATTCAGAAAACTTTACTTGATATGAATATTTTATTTCGTGAGAAACGAACCAACTGTGAACAGGGAAACTTAGGACAGAGAAACTTCAAGTGAAAGGTGGTTAGAACTCGCTTTTAGTAGATAAAGCCTGGTTTATAGAGCATGCACGAGTAAGCACATTGTTTTCTTTTGTGATTGGTTACTAGAAACATATAATTCTTTTCTTCACTTAAACTCACTTTTTTGTATCTGATTAGCTAGGAGGGCTGCAAGGTTATGCTGTAAGGACATGCAGAAAGCTTAAGTTTTGTGTAAGGTTGGAGTCAGCATTTCAGGGAAATTAGGGCAGTTTCAGTTTCAGTTATACGGCTATGAGTTTTGCTCTAGTGGTATATTCAAACAGTGGCCTCTATTTTGTTTTCTCTTTAACAGAAATAAATATGGGCACCTAGGATCAAAGGACCTAGGGTTAAATCGCAGCCCTTACACTTCTTTATTGTGAGATTGTTTTGTAAACTGCTCACTCTAACCTCTGGAAGCCTTGGAATTGCTCATCTGTAAAGTGGAGATAGCAATAAGGTTGTAAGGATTAAACAGTTCTTATATGCAAAGCACTTAGAACAGTGTATGACAC
The DNA here is from genome assembly GCF_000147115.1 of Myotis lucifugus. Lineage (NCBI taxonomy): Eukaryota > Metazoa > Chordata > Mammalia > Chiroptera > Vespertilionidae > Myotis > Myotis lucifugus. Next base: position 13,080,971 of record NW_005871062.1, on the reverse strand, counting down.
GTAGCAAGTGTTTGACAAATTCTGCTCTTACAATCCTTATCATCATCATCATCATCAAGATCATCATCATCAAGATCATTGTCATCATCTAATGTGAGGACAGTGCTGTCTCCTCTGTGTTTCTACCAGAGCAGGGCCAATGTCCATCTTTTAACCTTCCCATCTCTGTAACCTGGCTCTCCTGCTGTAAGTGGCAGACCCTAGGCAGTACATACTTTTCTATTCACACTTGACAATGAGGAATTAATAAAAGGCTTTTAGTTTGAGGTGGGTATCGTTTGTATGAGTCATTATTGTCTGTCAGAGGCAATAATTTGGTTGAATTACTTGAAATAATATTTGAATTTCCCAGTTTCATTTTTTAGTATACAGGTTGTGACAAAATTTTCATATATATATATATATATATATATATATATATATATATATGCAAAAGTTTCAGCCACCTTTGAAATTAAGGAATGACTGATTTTGTTATTCCCTCCTTTCCCCCCCCCCTCCTCCTCATCATCCTCCCCCTCCTCCTCCTCCTCCTCCTCCTCCTCCTCCTCCTCCTCCTCCTGCTTCTTCTTCTTCGTCTTCTTCTTCTTCATCTTCTTCTTCTTCGGCTGACTCTCTCAGACCGTCTCCCTCTCTCATATATATACACCGAACTCCTATTGAGTACCAGTTCCTGTATTAACTCCTGGGGGTATCATAGTGAATGAATTCTTCCCCATGCAGTTTCCAATCTAGTGAAAACAGACTAAAAAAATAAACTAATAAAGTACTAGTGAATTGAGACAGGTACTGTTAAGGCCACAAACAAGATTCTGAGATGGAGATAGAGAGCAGCAAGGTTGCATGGGGGCAGGAGGGTGCTGGCATAGCCAGGGAAGGCTTTCTGAGGAGTGGACATTCAGGAGACATTGGTAAGATATGAATGAGTCCCACATAAAAAGAGCTTCAGAAAGAACATTTTAGGTAGAGGTGGTACCATATGTTTATGTGTTATAAAAAGGCAAAAAATACCACTGTGTCAAGAGTGAAGTGGGCAAGGGAAGGAGCTGTATGAGATGATTTTGTAGGAATGAACAGGTGCTAGATCATGAAGGAAATGACTGGGAAGGAGTTTATATTTCATCCTAAATATGGTGGGAAGCCTTCAAAAAGTTTTAAGTAGTAGAGTTTTAGGATTACTCTTATGGCTGTGAGAGGATTGAGGAGGGAGATGGGCGTTGATGGAGGGAGGAGGGGAATGAGAGAGGTCAGTTGGATGAACACTGCACCAGTTCAGGCAAAGATAATGTTGTGTGAACTGGTCCAAGCAGTTCACCAGAGAGATTAGCCATATACTTTGAAGGAAAATTAAAAAGGCATGTTGATTGATTGGATCTTGAGTCTGAGGAAGGGAAAAAGAGGGATCAGGAAATATGTCAATAGTTTAATAATACAAGAAATGCAAGTCATGACATCAGATTCTTCTTGTTAGCAAATAATTTTTACCCAGGATGTTTGCACGTAGGGTTAGTATATGCAGCTATAATATCATGTAGCTATCTGTGTTTCCTAATCAATTTGATTTTGCTCTAATATCAAAGTTGATTCATTGCTTAAATAACTCTGCCTTGATTAGTGCCATTAATAGCTATTAATGTAAATAGAAGTGTTTTAACTTTTCATTAGGACAATTAAACTTTGCTAAATCAGACTGATTGCAAATTTGACTTAAATAGTTTGAGTTATGGAAAATTTTTAATGAAATCAGTTTTATTACTTTGAAATCATAGTGTATCTCAAACTAAACTAAGGAAACACTGCCAAGCCCTAGCCAGTTTGGCTCAGTGGATAGAGCATCAGCCCAAGGACTGAAGGATTCCATGTTCATTTCTGATCAAGGGCACATGCCCAGGTTGTGGGCTTGATCCCCAGCAGGGGATGTGCAGGTGGTAGCCGATCAATGATTCTCTCTCATCATTGATGTTTCTGTCTCTCTCTCCCTCTCCCTTTCTCTCTAAAATCAATAAAAATATTTTTTAAAAAGGGCCCTGGGTTCAGTTCCAATCAAGGGCATGTACCTTGGCTGCAGGCTCAATCCCCATCTGGTCAGGCATGTGTGGGAGGCAATCGATGTGTCTCTCTCACATCAATGTATTTCTCCCTCTGTCTCTCTTCCTCCATTCCACTCTCTCTAAATACCAATGGAAAAATATCCTTAAGTGAGGATTAACAACAAAAAAAAAAAGAAAGAGAAAATACTGCCAAGTAGAGGTCCCATAGGATGTACTTTAATGGTTGATAAGATGGTTTTAATTAGCATAGCAAGTATTTATAATTTAACTAGTGGCCCAGTGCATGAATTCATGCACATTGAAAGGAAATTAATTAGGAGAAATATTTTAATATCGCTATTCGCTCTTTCTGTATAATAGAAGTGTCATCCAAATTCACGATCAACAATGACAGATTGAAACACACGCATGTGATTGGCGCCAGTGAGAGCTTTATATGTATCGGCATGAGCGAGTCAACTTAGCCTTTTATAGATATAGAATAAACCTGCTTAATTAGACCTGCTTTCTGATTTAGCTAAACTTTTTCCAGCCCAGTGAAGCACCCCAACTTCTGTTTCAGGTAATTGTCAGCAACACAGCAGTAAATATCAACACAAAGCAGATTATTATTGTAGATCATGCAGAGAGAACAAAGGGTAAAATATTTAACTGCAGCAGTGTTTGACTATATTCTGCGCAGTGAGAAAACCTGAAGTCATTTTCAAGGTCCACCATTTTTTCTTTTCAGTTGGGTCAAGTTTCTAAACTTTCTAAATCTCTGTTTTCCAGCTAATGAAAAGAAAATAGGATTCCACTGAGTCTCCTATCTACCTACTCCAGGACTTCTGTGAGGATCAAATGAGATGAGGCATGGGAAAACACTTCACAGACATTTGGTTACAGTGTAAAGCAGTGGTCGTGAACTGGTGGTCTGCGGACCACTGGTGGTCTGTGAGGTCTGAAAGGTTGGTGACCGCTGGTTTAAGGAAACCTTTGGAGCAGTGGTCACCAACGGTGGTCTGCGGACCACTGGTGGTCCGTGAGGTCCAAAAGGTTGGTGACCGCTGGAAGTGTTTCCACCTGGCTAAAGTGTTCCTGGGCTGAAGAAACTGCAAGAAGGCTAGTTGTTGCTAGAGAGAGGAAGCCGGGCGTTGCTATGTGATTTCAATACCGGACAAGGGAAGACACTTAGCATATTAGCCTTTTATATATATATATAGATGTTTTCATAATTGTTGAAATTTTTATTCTCTGGTACATTAAGCACATCCATTTCAGCTTTATTTACACTATTTCCTTGACAAGATCCTTTTTAAGAAAGATGATAAAGATATTTTTAGTTCCAAGTACTCTAGTTTCTTACTATTGAGTACAAGTAACAGAGCTTTACATTTTTATAACATCTCAGTCAATATTTAAATGTGTTCAAAGTATCCAACACTATATAAGTCTGTTTAAGAAGTGAAGTTGAGCAGAACTGCAAAGCGTCTGTTTGCTTATTGTTCTGTGCTATCCTTAGCAGACATTTCCTGTTTAGCATCCATCCATGAAACTGGGACAGCCTGACTTATCTGGCACATAGGCCATTCACAGTTCCTGACAGGCATCTAGATAAACTATGAAACAATATTTGTATTCCCTTTATGACCTTCAACCTAAATGATAGTTCATTCTCTGTGTGAACATTGAAGTGTTAGGCATCAACCCTAAATGAGCTCCTTCCATTTCCTGACGCTGTTAAATTATAAACTTTTTTATGTGGATAAGAAATTTCTCTTTGTAGCTTTTCCTCATTAATTTCAGTTTGATTTATGGAACTACATAGGAAAGTCTATTGCCCTTCTCCACAAGAGGGCATGTGCATCTATACCACATCTAGATCAACATCTACCTCTACCTCCACACGGGCAACACAATCTATGTCTATGTCTGTCCGTGTCTATGTCCATGTCCATGTCCATGTCCATGTCCATGTCTGTGTCCATGTTTGTGTCTGTGTCTGTATATCTACCCTAGAGGCCCGGTGCATGAATTCATGCATGGGTGGGATCCTTCTGAGTGGCCTGCAGGGATCCGGCTGAAACCCACAGTCCAACGCCACCTGCAGCTCCTACCTGCCACTCCCGCTCATTCCAGCCCCACTGTGCCAGCCGCGGGCTCATGCCCAGTCAGTCCCGATCAGGAGAGGCTCGCACTGCTGCAGCAGCACTCGCCAGCCATGAACCCTGCCTCTGGCGCCCTCCCAAGGGGAGTGACCTGTGGGATCGGGCTGAAACCAGCTCTCCAACATCCCCTGAGGGGTCCCGGGTTGCAAGAGGGCACAGGGCAGGCTGAGGGACCCCACCGGTGCAAGATCGGGCCGGGGAGGGACCACAGGAGGGCTCCAGGGCGTGTCTGGCCCATCTCACTCAGTCCTGATCAGCTGGGCCCCAGCAGCAAGTTAACCTATTGGTTAGAGCATCTGCCCGCTGGTGATCAGTGCATGTCATAGAGAGCAGTTGAGCAGTCTTAGCATATCATTAGCATATTATGTTTTGATTGGTTGTTTGGTTCTGCAGTTTGGTCTATTTGCATATTACCCTTTTATTATATAGGGTATCTATGTTCCAGAGTCCTCTGGGAACTCCTGTAGTCCAAGTTCAATATCTCTACTTCCTTCAATGCTTCCTCAGCTTACATAGTTTCAGGCCCCTTTTCTGAAGACATAGTAATTTGTCTATCTTCTCTGTTTGACATTAACTTAAATATGAAGCAAAATTTTTTTCCTGAAAGGTGTTTTGGTTGATTTCCTCTAGTTTCTAAAGCCTTTTCCCTCATGCTAATAAATGTCAGGGGAAACAGTTGTGCATTTTCAGTTGTCTTGTTGGACAGCACTGCCTTTAGTACATTTGGGAGTTTAGTACATTTGAAGTTCTGCCACCTCAGGTACATTAGATTTGTGACTCCATCATTTTTAGAGTTAGAAATTCTGTCTCTATCTCAGTTTGGGGAATCTGACCTCATGGGAATGAGGCCACTTCTCTTCCTCACCCCTGGAATGTCACAACCTGTGTGCTTCCCCTCCTGAAACACTGTGGCATGATAGGTATAGGCCTATTTAGGGTTGGCTTGGGGTGGCCAGCCCCATCTGGCTTTTCAGTTTTTCACCAGAAAAGACTCTTAAAAACCCCATAGGCCAGTAAAAATTCAGAATTGAAGGACATAAAGGTTTAGCCAATAACTCACGTATTCAACAAATAATTATTTAGTGCTCTCTCTGTTCTCTGTCAGGTATCATTTTAGGTGCTTGGTATATACAGTAACCACAATAGACAGCATTCCTGACTTCATGAGACTTATTCTGATGGAGGTGACAGATGCTACAGATAAACATAATATATAAGTAAAGATTATATAATAGTTAAAAGTTATATGTGCTGTCCTAGCCGGCTTGGCTCAGTGGATAGAGCATCAGCCTGAGGACTGAAGGGTCCCAGGTTTGATTCCGGCCAAGGGCACATACCTGGGTTGTGGGCCCGATCCCCAGCAGGGGGTGTGCAGGAGACAGCCGATCAATGATTCTCTCTCATCATTGACGTTTCTATCTCTCTCTCCTTCTCCCTTCATCTCTGAAATCAATAAAGAAATATATTTTTTAAAAAAGTTATATGTGCTGTAGAGAAAAAGGATAAAGTAAGATACCCTCCTGTCAGGAGCAGGGAGTCCCATTTTGACTCTCAAATTAAAATAAGAAATTAGATTTTTCAATGGGTTATTCCTCCATATTAAAAATCCCAATAAATTGTCCAGCTACAATCAGACCTGTTGCTGAGTACCTACTGTGTGGCAGATGTGTAGAAGATATTGTCATATTGAATTCTTATACCAAAAAAAATTACAGAGCACTTACTAAATCTAGATAATGTGTTAGGCACTTTATACAACATTATCTCACCTATCTTACCACTCAGAACATGAAATATAATAACCCTATTTTTCAGAGGAGAAAGTTGAGACTCTATGAGGTTAGGTAAGTTGATCAAGGTGACATAGTCGTAAGAGACAAAGTAGAGATGCAAAATTGATGTCAGTCTAGCAGACATCCCTGGACTTCCTCTGGACCCTGGACTACCTCCCAAAGGTAGTCCCTCTGCTTCCCCCTGCCTCTATACCAGCACCTATTTATCTTTTCCCAAATAATATTAAATATATTTCATTAGTGCTGTCACTTATTCATTCATGCAACAGACATTGATTGTGGTAGTATTTGGATCTTCAAAGATGGAGAGGATATAGCTCCTACCCTGAAGGGACTCATGGTCTGAAGAAGGAAGATATGCAAAAATTTACTTTTGTAAAACCCAGTCAATTTTTTAATAATAGTATGCACACCATGGCAAAAGTCCGAGGCTCTTCTAACAACCTCTGAACTTAGAGAAGGCATTTTAAAACTTCAAGCTTCATTGGTTGTTACCTATAGTAAGAAATGCATTTTAGGTCATTGCTAATATGCATTCATACACACAACTGAAACAAAATTTTCAATGAAAACTAAATTTTCATGACAAAATACTCATGTCTAGCACAGATACTGTATTCTAACATTTTAAAAATTATTTTTGAAATAAAACTTCTGATCTTGACACACTGTAAGAAGATGTGACATTTAGGTGAAGCCTTGAGAGCTGAGTTAGATATACACAAATAAAGTAGGAAAGGTGTTTAAGGGCAAAGAATGGCTTGTACAAATGTCTGAGGCAGGAAATCTAGTATGGAGGGGAAGGGGCTAATGTTAAAACTGGGAATATAGATGGCCACCAGTTTGTGAAGGTTGTATAAGGTCAATGGATGAGGCTACAATTGTGTTTATTCTGTAGACTAGTGCTTCTCAGGCCTTAATATACATAGGAATCGCCTGGAAATCTTGTTAAAATGCAGATCTGACAGTAGGCCTGGAGAGGGTGGGGGAGGTTCCAATTTCTGCTTTTCTGACAAGCTCCCAGATATGCATTATGAGTAGCAAGGCTCTGTATATGGGGTACCATTGAAGAATTTTTAATCAGAGAAGTGGCATGGCTAGATTTCTCCTTTAAATCATCGTAGCCTATCATATACTTTACAAAGTGTTCCACCTCATATTTCCAGTACCCACCTGGCACCATACATAGTTATTACAATACTAGAGGCCCGGTGCATGAAAATTCATGCACTCTGGGGGTTCCCTCAGCCCAGCCTGTGCCCTCTCGCAGTCTAGGACCCCTCAGGGGATGTCTACCTGCTGGCTTAGGCTCGATTCCCCCAGGCCTAAGCTGGCAGTCAGACATCTCTCTGGCAGGCCGGAAGCCCTCGGGGGATGTCTGACTGACGGCTTAGGCCTGCTCTCCATGGGGAGCGAGCATAAGCTGCAGTCAGATAGCCTTAGTGCTGCCAAGGAGGTGGGAGAGGCCCCCACCACCACTGCTGCCGCTGTCTGTGTTCTGTGTAAGTCTGTTTCTGTTTCGTTTGTTTATTTATATTGTACTTTAGATTCCACATAAGTGAAATCATGTGGTATTTTTTTTCTCTGACTGACTTATTATACACCTCAAACTAATACGGAATAATATTGAATGTAAACTGTAATTAAAAACAATTTTTTAAAATAAAAAAAAACATTGCAATATCCAGGTCGGGGATAAGGATTAGAGTTTGGAGATTGTTTTAGTTGTTTAATTTAGAGCTGCAGTAGGAGTTTGAAAAGAAGGAGAGAAACAGTAGAGGAATTGATAAGATGTAATTTAAAGGTCTTGGTGACTAATTAGAGGCTGAGACAGAAGGACCAACCAGTTGTGGAAGCTCCTCTTGTTTCTAGATCTTCATGCTAAGCACTGAGTTGAGCTTTGGCAGAGACTCTGATTTTCCCCTTAGCCTGGCCTATCTCTGATAAATACTGCATTCTGCTTGGTGTGCCACCTAGTTCTTCATAAACTAAATCTTCATAAAAATAGCATTGAAAAAATCTTTGAAATTTTCATTAAAATTTTTAAAATTAAAAACATATAAAAAGATAATAAATAGCACTTGAAATTATATTATCTAAGAATATCTACTATTGCTACTTTCTAATGCACATATATACATATCTTTGAGATCACATACTATATAGAGTTTTGTATACTGAATTTTTTCGCTTTGTGTGAACATTTTTTTCATGTCATTAAGAAACAGGATCTCTAATGGGCATATTGCATTCTAGTGTATTTATTTATCACAGTTCAGTTACTAATTTTCCAGATTTGGAGCATTTATAGTAATAATATCTAACACTTATTCAGTATGCTAGTCACACTGTTAATGCTTTACATATACAGACTCTTTTAATTCTCATCACACACTTTTGACATCCCCATTTTACAGGTGAGAAAACTGAAGCATAGGGAGGTTAATAACCACAGTCATAGGTTGTAATTGGAAGCTGGACAAGTTGTAATTGGTCCTCAGCCAGTCTGACTGCAGAACTGTCATTATACATTACTAGAGCCCGGTGCATGAATTAGTGCACCAATGGGGCCCCTCAGCCTGGCCTGCGGGATCGGGCTGAAACCGGCTCTCTGACATCCCCCGAGGGGTCCCGGATTGTGAGAGGGCGCAGGCGAGGCCGAGGGACCCCACTGGTGCATGATCAGGGCCGGGGAGGAACACAGGAGGTTGGCCAGCTGGGGAGGAACCACGGGAGGGCTCCAGGGCGTGTCCAACCCTACTCGCTCAGTCCTGATAGGCCAGACCCCAGCAGCAAGCTAACTTACCGGTTGGAATGTCTGCCCCCTGGTGGTCAGTGCATGATAGCGAGCGGTTGAGCGGCCTTAGCATATCATTAGAATATTATGCTTTGATTGGTTGAACGGATGACCACATGACTGGACAATTAGCATATTAGGCTTTTATTAAATGGGATAGTTTCCACTGGGAAGAGTTCTAGAGGTTGGGAAAGCTTTTAGATTCTTGATGCATGTTGCCTAGTTGCCCTCTGGAAAGGTCATAACAATCCACATTTACAATAGTGGGAAGAGCTTGCCTACACACTGGCTTCCCAGTGTTGCTTAATTCCTCTTAAAAAAGAAGTTTTTATTGATTTTTAGAGAGAGAGGAAGGGAGAGGGATAGAGAGATGGAAACATCCATAGAGAGAAACATCATAGATCAACTGCCTCCTGCATGCCCCCTACTGGGGATTGAGCCCAAAACTCAGGCATGTGCCCTGCCCAGGAATTGAACCAGTGACCTCCTGGTTCCTGGGTCGATGCTCAACCACTGAGCCCGGGCTCATTCCTCTTTTAATAACTTTAAATTTGGGGTCTCCCTGAGTGATCAAAATAGTCCAAGGACCCAGGGCTCCCCTAAAGACAAAGGGAGTACAATTTTATACAAATGTGTTGTTTGTATATATGCCTCAGATAATATACATCCTTGTTTTATTGATCTGTACGTAAATGACCTTCCTTGTGTCATCACGACTATATGTGTTTGTGCTAAGACTACTTGTGCCAAGATATGGGGGGGTCATTAATCTGTCAAGGGTGCCTTTCAAAATGTAGTCTTATTTTGACAACTGCTGTCATGGGTGATATTCTTGGTATTTTCTCAAGCTTTTAGGCAGTTGGAAGGACTTTTTGGTTGATAATCTTATATAATGCTTTGGCTTTTTAAAAAAAGCACAGTGAAAATACATCCTGCTCACACGTGTTTGCACTAGCTTTATGTAATGTTCATATAGTGTTACACTGTATCTGCATTTCCCGGTTATATAGTAACCTTTGGTAACCTGGGTTTTATCGCTGGAACATAAATTCCCTACTACCATCCTGAAATTCAAGAAGCACTAACACCAGCAGACAGAAAACCCAATTATTATTATTTTTAGAAAAATGGAAGAAAATTCTATGGAAATATACCAGGGGAGAAAATTTTAGCAATTTCTACAGTGATGTGGACAACTATACTTGGGAATCTAAATTATTCCTTGTGATTGGGTGAAAATTAAACACTCATCCTTCACTCTTCTTTGGATTAGTGTCTTATCATCACTCTTTTCTGAAAGAATCTTCATTGAATCACATGCTTCATTAAGATTCGGTGTCTTTTAGTTGCAGGCACTGCCTAATCTTTGAAATGCTTTAGATTCTAAGAAGTAAGTGCGTGAGAGGCAGGGGAAAGGCTGGCAACCTGGAGCAAATAAATGCAAACTCTACTGTGTAATATTTTGAAGCCTCTGTTGCTTGTGATTCTTTTTGGTTTTTATTTTTAAGTATGACTCTTTGTGGAAGCTTTGTCTCAAACACAATGCCGTTGTTAATAAAGAATGAAATAACTGGAGTTGTGCAGAGGAAAAAAAAAGTCAGGCTGAAGGATTTAAAGCAGACCACTGCAAACCAAACGTTGCAATTATCTGCAGCTGAAAACAAGTGGCTTTTAATGTGTCCATTTGGCCAAGAGGAGAGAGGAGAATTATAGACCATTGCTCTTTTCCTTTCTTGCTCTCATACTGTCTTCTTCTCCTTTATATAGTTTATCATCCATAATTTCAGGATGTGTTTTGCTTCTTTAAGCTGTTTTATCTGTAGGCTTATGAGGTCACTCATGTGTGAATTCCTTTGTTAGTCATCTCACCTTTTGCCTTGATGATAGAAAATTGATCAGGCCTAAAGTACAAGTTCAATAGACAACCCCCTTGGTCCTTTGTCTAGGAGAATAGCTACCATTGAAGGCCATGAGCAGGTTACTATTAATATGACAGCCTGCTCTATCTCCCACTGTAATTTATAATGAAATACCTAATCTCCATTATTTTGATCCAAGCAGGCGATCCCATGAAAAAGTCTTTTCATCCAGTTCCCAATGGCTGTTACATGAGAAATGGCAAACCAATAATTTTTGTCAAGTTTTTTAAGCCAACAGAAATGCTTTTCCACTGCTACAGTTTCAAAAGGCACAGATAAAGCTCATTCACTGAGATGAATGAAAAAGCCATCTGGGGTTTTTCTTTTTGACTTCCTTTCCTTTTCTCCATCCTTGTAATCAAATTTGAGCAAAATCAAATGGGGCTTTCTATGAAAGTACCTTTTGTTGATCTGAACGAGCTGGTAATTTACAAAATACCCTTCCTTTGTGAGGAAGGCTAAAGAAAAAAAGAATCAGTAGCTTTTAAAGCTGGGCCTTAGTGGGACTCTAAATGCAATGAAAGCAGTCTGTGTTGAGAGATTGAAATGCATTTCAAAGCCAGGCCTGACTCGGGTACAAGGAAGAACAGACCTATGTGCATTTTGTAGGGAGAAAAATGTGAATGGAAAAGGGCGAAAGGGAGAGAAACAAGGGGAAAATCTGGATAATACATGAAAGCAGCTATAATTTTGGAGATCCATTCGTCTTACTGAAATTGTGTACGCAACCAGTGATACCGAAGTCGGACATTTGCTCGATCGGGATGCTCAACAATTTGAGCCTTTAAAGTTTGGAGCTGCGTGGGCTTGTGGAGAAGTCGGCTCGTGATGTGTGTGATGTTTTTCTCCAACTTTTTCTTTCCTTCTTAGCTTTGGGGTCTTTGGGGAAGTACCTCAAGAAAACCTGAAGAGGCTAATTTTCAGACAACTAATAAATGCTGTTTTCCCCCTTTCTGCCTCTGCTAGATTTCCTCGTGGCAGCGACTCTCCTTCACCCCTTTGAATTCAGGAGGATGGCATAGACATCTTAACAACAGTAAGTAATGTATGATATTTTCTTTAATTATTGGAAGAGTTTGGAATCATGCATGGCTAGAAGGAAAATGGGTTTCGAGCAGCATTTGCATTGTTTGATGTGAATTACTTTTGGTTTGATTCAACTGCTTATCAGAATATTACTATCATGATAATGAGTGTGTTTTTCACTACCGCTGCGTATTCTGTGATAGCTGAGTATTATGTAGCATATAATGTATGTATTCTTAGCACAATGGTTTAAGAAACAATGCAAACATTGCAGGGAACTGTCTTTGGAAAGGTTAGGTTTTCTTGTTTCACACAGTCTTCCTTGCACGTTTATAATTTTGATTCCTAGCAATCATGTTTTCTGAGGACCTTTCTATTTGTGCTTGAAATAACATGCTCTTATAAATCGCATGAGCTTATTTATTCAAAATAAATATCCACAGAGTGGCAAAAGTTGTTTGGAGATTACAAAGCAACCAAACAATTTTTAAGGTGGTTTAAGCACCGTTTTTTAAACAATTTAATTAAGCATTGTAACTAAATAACAAAGCTTTGTTTCGAGATACGTTCCCCTTGAGTAAATTTAAAGTCTATTTTCAGCTTCCTAAAAATCAGACAGACGTGTTACCTGAAGACATCATACTGTAAAGCACACGCCACAAGTATTTTTTTTTTAAATGCAGATGCATCGTTGGTGTTTCTAAGTAGCGATGGTGCAAGTTTTAAATATGCAAATGCCTTAGTCAGATGAACAACGTGGAGCAGGACCAGATCTGATGTTTCCGGGAAGGTTTGAACGGCGGCGGCTGCCTTAGTGCAGGCACTGCCCAGCAAGTGCGACCTGAGACTGCCAGGCAGGCAACCAGGAGACCTTTGTTTCTGAAGCCAAGAAACAAAACAAGATTTAATGAAACCTAGACCTATGTTGTTTAACCCTCACAGTAACTGTCAGAGTCTTTTTAGAGACGCTGAAATGGGGAATGGGTCCAGAGAGTCTCACAAAGGCCTCTGCAAGGGCCAGACCTTTTCCCTTTTAACTGTTCCTTATGGAAAATCTGAATTCCTGGAAGTTGGTGTTTAAGAAGTCTGTGTGCCACGCTTTTGTAGCTTTAGGTTTCTTGTCCAACTTCCTACAAGGGTTATCTTTGCCTGTGGTTTTGAGCCATTTGCTGCCTCCTACTGCCCAACATTAAAATTGCGCTCATGGCAGACTGCCAAGAAGGTGGCAGTGGGGTATTGGTTTGTATTGGTATTGAAGTTCCAGGGTTGTTGTTACCCATAATTTACAATAATTGCTACAAAACAGATGATTAAAACCTGAGGGGTGGGAGGGAGGGAGAAGAGTAAAATTAATCGGTACACATCTTGCCGGATCTAAGTGTGGTTTCTTCCTGTCAGAGCAAGTTGGATTGTCATGTTGTCCATACAAACGTGATGTTCTCGAGGATCGGTCCAGTGCTGTTGCGATCACTGCCTACAATCTTAGATGGACAGAGGCGCACCCTAGAATAGAGCTATTGTTTGAGAGGTGCAATCATTACACCAGTTATGTAGAATTCTTTCATAATATTGATTTCATTCCCTTTTATATTAAGATTATATAAAGATTGTGGTTAAATTGGGATTGTTGCTGTTTTTTTGATTCTTCAAGAAAAAGTTTATTATTTAGGAGCGTCCTTGTTTCATTGCTAATCCAAATTAGCGTCTGGGTAGTAATGCTTTGTCTTTGGCTTCCTGGTTTCATGTCTTGTAAGCATCTTGTGAAATGTATCTTCTGTGTTACGTTTAAGTACTTTTGGTCAGAGCTGGGGGTCCTTTGCCTTGGTGTGGGAGGAAGGAATCTCTGTAAAGGCAAGTTAAGGAATAGATCATCAGACCTAGAAATCAGCTACGGTTCCTGTCTGCTCGGTTCATCAAGGATGAACTGTCCCAAAGCTTTTGTTAGTGGAGCAATGAATGTTCCTCCTCCCCTTCAGCGTAAGTACAGACATGATTCCGTGAGCACCTGCATTTTGGGAAACTGGAGTTTAGATATTCCCCACCTAACCACTGGGGCAAGGGAAACCTTCTCAAATAATTTGCATGCAGGCCTCATATTCTTGGATATAGCAACTAATATACCACACGCGTTACTCTTTGCTAAGCCAAAAAAAACCCACAAAAAACCCCCCAAAACAACCCAAAAAACAAAGACAAACAAAACGCCACTCCTGGAAAGTTTAGAAACCAAGACCTTTGTGGCAGCTTCAAAAGTTATTAGAGGAAAGGGGAAGGGAACCTTTGTAAGGACTCCAGCGCATCTGAGATCGACGTTAATGCTGTTTTCCTTTTTGTAAAATTAGAACTTCCTTGGGCTTTGTGTCAGGAACTGGGTGCTAACGTTCCATTACAGTGATCGTATTGAGGTTTCAGTCCTATCACAGACTAGAAATAGAACCCAAAGATGAAGATGAGGCTTGCACAGTCCCAATTCTTGTGCCAGGAGAAGCTATTATCTGGAAATTGTTCTTTTATAATCTACAGCAGGATCAAGTAAATGTGTCGATGCTTCGATGTACTGGCAAGCTGAGGTACTGCACAGACTGCTTGACTAATCCGTGTGTGCTAAGAGGTCACATTCTCCAGCGTTCAGAATACAGGAAAGTGGGTGACCTGGTTTCAATTTCAGTTGTATATCCATGTGTCTCTGGGCTGATCGGTGGCTATTTTGGGCCTCACCTCCCTCAGGTGTCACATGGGAATGTTACCTGTCCCTTGCTTGTTTCCTTTCTTTGACAAGAATATGATGGTTGGGTCTGGTAAGCTTAGTTGGTAATGACATAATGACAAAATAGACCAGACCAAGTTTCTACAGACACTGCTTCATCGCTAATCCGAGATAGGAGCCAACTTTTGATGACAAAGGGGACAAGGCAAGAGAGTGCAGGGCAGGTTTTGATCAATGCCAATTCCTCAAATTGGCCCAACAACTCCATGAAACATTAAGCATGGAGCAGCATCTGAATTGGAAGAAAATGCACCAACTCCCATCCTCTTGTAAAATTCAGTCTGGGGTACCTGGGAGCATAGAAGACAGAAAAACTCTACTTATGCAATGACACCTTTATTTTTTTTTAAAATCCTCACCTGAGGATATTGTTCCATTGATTTTTAGAGAAAGTGGAAGGGAAATGGAAAGACAGAGAGAAATGTCAATGTGAGAGAAACACATCGATTGGAGGAGCCTGCAACCCTAGTACATGCCCCTGACCGGAATCAAACCGGACCCTTGGGTCTGCAGGTTGATGCTCTATCCACTAAGCCAAACCAGCTAGGGCTGTAATGCCACTTTTAACAAGGGCTTTGATGCAGGTTGTAATATAACACAAAAGAATGACTAAACAATTAGCAATAGAGAAAATATAAACTCAGGAGAAAAAGAACAGCATACATACAAAAGTCATACATTTCAAAGTTTTTTTTTGTGTTTTGTGTTTGTTTTTAGTAACAGAATTGGCTCAGGGTTTTCAGCAAGCTAAAATAAAAATGGGGGGAAAATCATTATTCAAAGAGTAACTTCCTTATAGCGAGTATTATATACATACTAGAGGCCTGGTGCACGAAATTCATGCACTGGGGAGGGGTGTCCCTCAGCCCAGCCTGCACCCTCTCCAATCTGGGACCCCTCAGGGGGTGTCCGACTGCCGGTTTAGGCCTGATCCCCCCCCACAGGGATCGGGCCTAAACAGGCTATTGGACATCCCTCTCACAATCTGGGACTGCTGGCTCCCAACCGTTCACCTGCCTGCCAGCCTGATCACCCCCTAACCACTCCCTTGCCAGCCTGATTAATGCCTAACTGCTCCCCTGCCAGCCCAATTGCCCCCACTGCCCTCCCCTGCAGGCCCGATTGCCCCTAACTGCCCTCCCCTGCCGGCCATCTTGTGGCTGTGGGCGCCGCCATCTTTGAGGGCGGGGCAGTCAATTAGCATATTCCCTCTTTATTGGCTGTGGGTGCTGCCATCTTTGCGATGGCATGAGGGTCAATTAGCATATTCCCCCTCTTAATTAGATAGGACTAGAGGCCCGATGCACAAAATTCGTGCAAGAGTAGGCCTTCCTTCCCCCAGCTGCCGGCCCCGGCTTCCCTCTGGCACCCAGGACCTGGGTGTCCCTCCAGCACCCGGGACGTGGGCTTCCCTCACAGCCCTGGCTTCATCCAGAAGGTCATCGGGAAGGATGTCTGGTCTAATTAGCATATTACACTTTTATTATTATAGATTAGCCCTAATCCTTGCAACAACCCTCAAATCGTCTATCATTACTCCTATTTTACAGTGGAAAAAATGTAGAATCAAAGCACTTCAGTGACTGGCCTCCGATTTCACAAACAGCATGTGGCTATGTGGATGAAATCTGAGTCTCTCTGACCCGTGTAGCCTGGGCCTTCCTTGGGTAACACTGATGTCAGCTGTCCCAGCAGTCTCCTGCACATGCATAACCTCTTTCTGTTTTGTCAAAGGCCGATTCACAGTTGCAGATCTCAGCTCTTCATTGAGGTTCCCTAATAGAATGCACTTTCACAGAAGAGTGAGTGAGCAGTGTAGATTTTACTGAGGGAGAAATGGGGGTGGGGAGAGTTCACTTTGCATATCCCGCCACTTGAACATCCCTATTGAATACTCTGGTCTGTAAAGTGCCCTCTTATTTTGCCAAGACTGGAGCTTTCTCTCTTTGACCCTTCATCATACTCCACCCAGCTTCCTTAGCTCTTTTCTTCTATTCCTGGATACCTCTTTCTCTCTCAGTCTTTGAAGTCCTCACACCTTTCTTATGCAAGAGCAATGTTTTTGCCCGGCTCCTAAAATGGAATTTGCATATCTAAGCCCCATGCCATAAGCCTGTTGGTAACAGTTCTTGTCAGGCTTAATAGTAGTGAGGATTATGTTGCCATTGAAAAAAAATATCCCACTACAGGTTTTCTATTGAGGAAAACATACCAGCTCTTCAGGCACTTACTTCTGAAAGAATATTCTTCAGTGGGACTTCATGGAGGATCCAGGAGACAGCATCTCCATCAATGGATAGAACAGGGGATTTCATTATGCTTTTGCCTGTAGCCCCCCCCACCCCCTCGCCGCTCACAAAGACAGGGTTCATTGCAAAACTTAGAACATGGTAGTTTGTGTGGGAGCTTTGAACAGAATGTCAAGGATGGAGGAAAGAGGAAGATAAGAATGAGAAAAGAAGTGAAGGTAGGAGAAACAATTTATCTAGTAATTTAATGCTAGAAATAAATTTCAGTCTCCTTTTTCAGTTGTGTCCCATAAATTCCATTGTACACTACAATAGGAACACTATATTATTAATTGACATATTAAATGAGCAATGTCAAGTGTACCTAAATGATAATAGAATGCTAACACCTAGAAGAGGCCACACACTGATAAATGAAAACCAAGTCTTTTAGTTTTACTATCACAAAGGTTTAGACTTGTAGAAATACATTGAATCATGTGATTAGGTAATAGGACTTTTATTACTTCAGCTTCTATGTACTCTTTTTAGAAAGTTTAAAGAGCAAAGTGCAGGAATCAACTCTAATGGCTCAACACGTATAATTTGTTTGGAGTTAGGGACATGGGGTGAAAGTTGAGAAACATTCTACAAAACTTTTGAAACCCCAGGTTTAGAAAGCTTTCAGTAAGTCATTTGCCTGCACACCAGTGCATTCTCTGCATAGGATTTCTTTTGAGTTATTGAATTCTTTGCTTCTGCATTTTGGTTTAATCCTGTGGTCAGCAAACTGCGGCTCGCGAGCCACATGGGGCTCTTTGGTCCCTTGAGTGTGGCTCTTCCTAAGTCTTAGGAGTACCCTAATTAAGTTAATAACAATGAACCTACCTATATAGTTTAATTTTAAAAAATTTGGCTCTCAAAAGAAATTTCAATTGTTGTACTATTGATATTTGGCTCTGTTGACTAATGAGTTTGCCGACCACTGGCTTAAACAGTTGATGTTATGAGGTTCTTGAGGCTTGAACTTGATTGTCAGCCAATGTAGCTCTTTTAGGAGAGGATGTCTAATCTGCCAGCCATCTAAAATTGCCTATATTGTCATAGCTCTAATGAATATGTCCTACAAGAGCAAATTGGAGGCTAAAAATAAATGCCTTTTGATGTTCACGGACTCCTTATAAAGTGCTCTGAAGCCAATATGAATGATTACATATCTTTTCTCCCACTAAGAGAGTTACATGAACAGATTTAATAATGTGCATACAATTCATCTCATTGGAAGGGGAAGCTCTCTTAACAAATATATGCTAGATCACTGGGGGTGAAGAGACATGGGTATAGTGACAAAAAATGTGCTGACAAAAGAAAATACCCATAGCTATTTTCAATTTATTTTATAAACTGAAGGAAGGGCAAAGTACTTCATCCAGTGGAGTAGTTTAGCATCTAACAGTTCAAAGTCAGGAGCCAGCAGGACGCAGCGAAATGAGGATGTGAGTCCAAGGAAAATGAAGACCTTCTCCCACCAACCTCCCCCCAGCTCTGCTATGCAGAAAGTTTGATTTTGGCCAAGACTCATTCACAAATTCAGGATTTCTCTTATCTGTTGGGGAAGCCAGATCCGGAAATAAGGCCTTTTAGGCACATAGCAAACTTCTTTTTTTCAACCTTGCTTGGATGACTTCCCTAAAACAACTTGGAAAATTTTTTTCTGTTTTGGACATCTAGGTGTGGCCAAGGAAATAGTCAAAAAGTTACTTCTCTGGCCTCCAGAAAAATAAATAATTCAGCTGCCCACAGGAATAGCATAATCCATGATCAATACGGTGGAAAAAAGAAAAGAAAATGAAAGAGGAGGAAATAGAAGTATGAAGGGAGGACAGGCGATGGAGGATGAGGGAGAAGAAAGGAAAATTCTGAGGGTCAAAAACATTTAAAGATTTTAGAGTGATAGTTTTAGCTCTGCAGTCTGCCTTAGAGAGCCTCTAGCACTGGGATGATCAGTTGGGAGGATAAGTAGCAGGAGGGAAAGGGTGACCCTACTCCCTCACCCCCAAGGGGCAACAGGATCATCAGGTTGCTGTATATTATTTCAAAAGACCTATGAACATATTTAATATTATAATTTAAAATTATTGTTTTAATAGTTTAAACCTCAGAATTTAATGCTTCACAGAATCATCTTGGTGTGATGTCTGATGGGAATGTGCAGAGGGTCAGTCATTCTCAACCTTCTGGGTGAAGTGTTAGCAACTATGTCAGAATGTACTTGGTACTGGGGTGGGGGGAAAGCATGATATTTTACATATTTATTTGAAAGAGAGACTATGGTAAATAGGTTAAGAAACTGATCTAGACCAAGAAGAGCAAGCTTGGGAGATAGTCTTTCTTCAACAGATATTTATTGAGCACTCTCCTGAGTTTGACACTCAGGTGAGGATGTCTAGGACAGAACTGAATATGTAAATATGGAGCTCAGGTGAGTTCTGGGCTTAAGACAGAAAGTTGGGACCCTGCTTCAATATAAATGTCAAGTAAGTTAAGGAACAAGAAGGACACAGTATATTTAGCAACACAGAGTTTGTGGTTGACTTTGCAAGAGCATTTTGGGTAGAGGGATGGTGTGGGAGCCAGATTGCAGGGGTCTAAGAAGAGAGTGGAAGGTAAGAGAGAGGAGACTGCAACTGTGCACAATCCTTTCAGGTAGCTTCACTGGGAAAAGGCAGGTTCACCAGGGTCAGAGATGGAGTAAAACTTGGAAATTAAGGGAGAGTTTTTTTTATCCTCACCCAAGGGGATATATATATATATATATATATATATATATATATATATATATATAAATTTTAGAGAGAGTGGAAGGAAGGGAGGGAGGGAGAGAGAAACATCGATGTGAGAGAGACACATTGATTGGTTGCCTCCTACACGTGCCTCGACCGGGGCCAGGGATAGAACCTGCAACCCAGATACATGCCCTTGACCAGGAATTGAACCCGAGACCCTTCGTGGGCAGGCTGACACCTCAATCAATGAGCAACACCAACCAGGGCAAGGAGAGTTGTTTTTATATGGGAGATAATTGAATTGCAAAGCAGTTCAATACATATGAAACACATAATTAACTATTAATTTACTGAATGTTCATTAAAAATGCATTATGAGGTGGAATATGAGATGAAGAATGCATAGTTCTTGCTCTCAGGGAGTTTGTGGACTGGATTATTCAATAAGACCAATCACTAATAATAGTAATAGACTGGAAATATTATGGCTCATCAAAGTGCTATGTAGATTTTAATACTGATGATCAAAAGTCATTGAATTAAATATTGAAGTGCTATGTGGATTAAAATATTGAAGATCAAAAGTGATTCATCCATGTAGGAGCAAGAAAGATATTATGGAGAAAGCCAAACTTGAAAAGATGAAAGATTGTAACATGAGGCGTTTGGGAACCAAAGCATAAAGAAAGGTCATGTTGGGTTTTGGGTTATTAAATAATAGTCTTAAAAGATCATGCAGGACACATTGAATTTCTATTGTGGGGGCTTTGAATTCCAAGTTCATTGGTTTGGTTCAATTCTCTGAGCAATTAGGAGGTTTTTGAATAAGATAAGGACATGATCCAGAGGTCTGCATTAGGAAAATGAACCTGGCAGCCATGTTTGGAGAAGACTGAAAGTGAGGAAGTGGGTTAGGAAACTTGTGAAATAGACCGCGTGAGAGGGTACCAGAGGCTCAATCAGGGTAGTGACAGTAGGAATGGAATAAAAGAGAATGAATTCACTTGCTAATTCAATAGATATTAGTTCATACCTAATTATAAGAGATCACATAGGAGGGATATGTGTGTGAAGGAAACTACAGCTACTCAGCTTAGTTTTTGAATCATGAAAGCAGTCATAGGAAATACATAAACAAATGAATGTGGCTGTTCCAATAAAACTTAATTAATGTTGTACAGTGAAAATATTCTGTATGATATTATAGTGATTGATAACATGTCATTATACATTTGTACGAACACATAGAATGAACAACACCAAGAATGAACCCTAGTATGAACCATGGACTTTGGGTAATAATGGTGTGCCAATGTAAGTTTATCAATTATAATAACTGTCCCACTCTGGTGAGTGATGTTGATAATGGAGAAGGCTGTGCATGTGTGGGGGTCAGGGGTATATGGGAAGTATCTGTACCTTCTTCTCAATTTGACTGTAAAAACATTCTTAGCTCAGGAGCGGTATAAAAACCCACAGTGGACCAGAGTTGGCCGATGGACAGTAGTCTTCCCAATTCTGCTCTAGGTAATACAGATCCCTGGGTTTTATGCTAGATCGTCTCAATCAGAGTAATTTAGGGTGGGGCCTAGGAATCTGCTTTTTTAAAGGTTGTGATTTTTATTTTACTCTGACACTGTTGTCTAAGAGCAGAATTAGTAAGTGGAGAATGGTGGTACATGGTTCCCTGAAAAACGTAAAGTCTCCAGGTCTCAAATTGCAGGACTGGGAACCAAGGAGGGCTCATAGTGGTCTGGTGCTTGGCATGGAAGGAGTGGCTGGATATGCGTGGCTCAGGAGTCCAGGCTTGTGTCTAGTGCTTCTCTGAATGACTATGGGCAGGGTAGGGGAGGGACAGACTTGGCAGGAAGGTAAAGAAAGAGAGGAGGAGGCTGATGGACTAAAAAAAAAAATCAGGAGAATTGGGAGGATTCATGCTCATGAGAGTGGTAAACAGACTTGCAAGGTCAAGAATCAGAGGCAGAAGACCAGACATTTGTAGTTAGAGCAGACTTTCAGGATAGATGTGAAAGTTGGAGTATGAAGCAGAGCTGTATCAGGAGGAACTGACCAATGTGGGGGAGGTGGATGTTAATGGAGATGAGTGGTCTAACACTTGTGAGACCAGGGGGCCTAAGGAGAGTTAAGTTGACACAGTTGGACAACCCAACTGATTGAGTGTCCAGGATGAAAATGCAGATGGCTAGAGGGGCAAGAGAAGAGACTTGTCAGCATGGGCTAGCCTGGCCAAGGAGGCCTGGAGAAGTATGCATGATATTTAGACAGAGAGCATGGGAGAAGGAGGAAGAGAGATACTCACCAGTCATCTTTCTGTGCCTCTTTAGTTTAGTATGTAAACTCATTTGACCTTGCAACAAACTGCTGAGGGGAGTATTATTCCCATTCCAATGGAGAAGAATCTAAAGTTTATAGAGGTTAAAAGTCCAAAGTTGTGCAGAGAATAAAATGATAAACTGGTCTCTATGACTGGGAAGCCCATTATCTTTGTCCTTTTCTGTTTTATTTTGTGTATTAGCTTCGGTAGATTTGTCAATAATAGCTTCTTAAAAGCAGAGAATTGAGAAAGATTCTGAGGTAGATATTAATGTGGCAGGATAGCAAGAAGCTAGGAAAATTCCTGGGCAAGTGGAAGGAGAAAATGAGACAAGAAAATTAAACAAGGCCAAACAGTTTCAGAAGCTGGCAGCCAGCGTGCAAGACCTTACCTTCCACAACCAAGGACACTTGAGGACAAATGGTTAATACTTCTCCTCCCTAACCAGAGAATATGGAGGGGGAAAGAAGAGGGAATTTTATCTCACCCACTGAACAAAGAAGTCAGCAGTCTTATGACTTGCGGAAATAAAATCACCAGATGTTCTCATAAATTCTGGGAAAAGCTACAACAAAGTAAAATGGGGGCCTTGATATCTAGTCAGTTGCCCAAGATATCTGGCAGAGGAACTGTGACACCTGTAGACAGAAAAATAGAAAACCCCTAAACCACCCAGGCAAGGAGCTCAGACTAGCTGGGTGCCCACTTGTGCTATATGCCAAGTGTATTTTTAATAAATTTGCTTGATTTGCTATGATGCTGCTGTCTGTCACTCGTCTGAAATCTTATGAGATTGACAAAAGCTGAGGAGGGGCAGCCCTCCCCCTCTGACTCAGGGGGCTGTCCAGTAATAACTCTACTATATTATGTTAGCTTCAGGTATGGTTAGAGTTTCATGGAGTCACCCATAACAAGAAGACTTGCAGCTAGGTGAGATTCTCATGCCTTAGAAAAGTGAATAACAGTAATTATTGCCATTTATGAGACCTACAGTTGTGCCGAGCAATTTGTAAATTATAATTTACTAGAGACCCAGTGCACATATTTGTGCACGGGTGGTGTCCGGCTGGCCTGGCCCCGATCAGAGTGGATCAGGGCTGGGCCTGTCAGGAGTAGGAGATGGCAGGAGGTTGGCTGGCCGCCCCCCCACTTCCCCGATCGGGGCTGATCAGGGCCGGCCAGCTGGTGGGAGAAGCTGTGGGCGATTGGCCAGTGGGCCCTGCCCCCGATTGGGGTTGGGGAGCCAATCCGGGTGGGGCAGGCCATGGGAGGGGCTCTGGGCGGTGTGCCAGCTGGCCCCGCCCCCAAATGGGGTGAGGGGGTGCCGATTGGGGGCCAGTGGCCTTGGGGGAGGGGCCATGTGTGGGTTGGCCACTGTCCCTTCCCCTGATTGGGGTGGGGGGGTGATCTGGGGTGGGGGCCGGGTGGCTGGAGGGGCTGCAGGAGGTTGGCCGCCGGCCCCGGCTCCTATTGGGTTGGCAGGTGTGATCAGGGGTGAGGCCAGCCAGGGGGAGGGGCTGCAGGAGGTTGGCCAGCTGGCCCTGCCCCCCTACTGGGTTGGGGGGTGCAATCAGGGGCAGGGCTGGCCAGGGGGAGGGGGTGCAGGCCTATGGTGGTGGCGCAGGCCGATCAGGGCAGGCCGGCCAGGGGGAGGGGCGCAGGAGGTTGG
>NW_005871062.1:13049899-13057019 GCF_000147115.1 Myotis lucifugus | reverse complement strand
TTCCACCTGAAGTCCTAGTACTGTGATGAAATACCTTCTAAGCTGGTGTCAGCATCTTCACAAAATGACAAAGGAAGTGATAGACTGTCGAGAGCTTAAGACAAAACTAGATTGAGCTATCCAGGTGTTAGTGAAGAGCTCCAAACATTCCTTCGTCACTTTACACTAAGGTGTTGGATTGTGGAACATTTTGAAAAACATTGAAGGCAATCTTAAAATTGAACAGGAACAAAGCCCTACATGTGAGTGTATTCTGAAGGTGGTGGAGAAGGAAATTGACTGTCAACTTTGTTCATGCTGGAGCTGATGGTAAGTTTGTTTTAAATACCAGATGAAATTGCACACCATCATGGGATGCAGTATATTAGGAATATTGGCCAATCGTGACCTATGTTCCAAGCTATTTTAACCTATAGAAAAGAAAAGTCTTACAAGGTCATGGTTAAATTCCCTCTTGTTTTGAAATTATTTTACCCAGGGTAAGGTGACTAAACAATTTTATGTTTTAGGGACATTTAGTCTTCATGTCTCTCTGCCCAGAGTGCGCCCTCTCATTCCCTTGATCCCTTACCCCTGCTCACCACATAAAAAGTTTCATTTTTCTTGCCTGAACTCTCTTATTCTTTTGTCTTCGTGTTTGCTTTACACATTCCTACCTTTGGATTGTCAGTATTGCATCCTCCTGTGTTCATTTTGCCCTTCCTGGTGTGGGGGGAGTGTATCTTCTGGGAAAACACCTTCAGTAAAACAGTAAAAATGTCCTCTTTGCTTTTGCAACTTTTGCTGTAATCTTATAAAACAGTCCACCCCAATCCTATTTTTAAAAAAATAATCTTTATTGTTGAAAGTATTACATAAGCCCTCCTTTTCTCCCCACTAACCTCTTCCAGTCTGCTCTTATCCTCCCCTTCCCTCCTCCCAGGCCCTCACCACCCAGGTGCCTGTTTCCATGAGTTATGCATACTAGTATATGCCTACAAGTTCATTGGTTGATCTCTTACCACCCACCCTCCCCTGCCTTCCCTCTGAGGTTCAACAGTCTGTTCATGCTTCTGTGACTCTGGGTCTATTTTTGATCAGTTTATTAACATTAGCCCAAGACCTTTTACAGCTTCCTCCAAATCTCTCTTGAAAGTTTATAGTTTTTACCCTTACTTTTGCTTCAGGCGCTCATTTAAGACATGAGTGTCCAAGTCCTCCAGATAGGTCTCCGCTCATTGTTCTCTTCTCTGTTTTTCTTTATTCCCTCATGCTGCCTTTCTTTTTCTGTCTTATTTTTTTTCTATCTTTTCTCTTGTTTGTGCCTTCATATCCATGTTTTTCACCCCTCCAGAACTTTGGGCAGAATAAACTGCTCTCTATTGTGTTCTTTTTCCATAACTTTCCTCTGAAACTCCGTTATCTTTTAACCTTAATTCTCTTTTATTAAATCCATCCCCTCCCAAATCCATTAACTTTTCTTCAGTATTCAACTACAAACCTTCCCTTCAATCTATTCCAAACCCATCAGTTGTTTGAATCACTTCCTCACCTCTGGCTTTCTCTTGACCTTCTCCCAACTACTTTGTCACTATCCTCTACACTGAAATGGTACTTACCAAAGAAGCTCTAATGACTTCTTCCTGGACAAATTGAGTGTTCTTTCATCTCTGATCCTTATCTTTCCTGGCAATAACTCTATCTAAAAGATGGTAGATCATCTTTGAAATGCTTCTGAAGTAAGGTGGACTTCTTTTTTTTTTTTTTGAACTAAAAACATATCTCCTAGAGTGGGCATCATTTTGTTTATTTTGCTCATGATAATCAGAGATGGCTTACTGTTTGCACTTCTAATAGCTATCTTTAAAAGTGCCTGATGTGCCAGTGGGTTTTGAATGGCCAGTAAAAGGCTTTCTGATTTTGGTAGGGTCCTCTTCCCTGAAGGATAGACTTCTGAGTCAGTCTTATACCTACCCCCACACACTGAATTTCCCTAAATCTAGCTTGCAAGTTATTACCACAGTCAGGAAATCTAAATAAATGACCTTTTTTTGGGGGGGGTGGGAATAATTCCCTTGGTCACTTTGGTTTTTGTGAAGAAACTTCAAACTTCCCCAAGCTCAAATTCAGTTGAAAATTAAAATTTTAAATATTTCTGAATTAAACTTGAAAGACTAAAAACTCCCTTGCACAATTCTAATTGATAGATTACCTCATCCTTTATTTGGCTATCATAAATATATTTTTGTAACTAATTTTGTTCTTGAGAAATTATAATCATCATTATGTACAACAAGAGTTAAAAGTTCTAATGATAAGGGAAAAATGATTTAAAGATTATTAAGGTTGTGGCTCTGTAACAAAAGACTTAGAATTCCACATTCAGACTGCTGCTATTTCCCCCTGATAAGTGCAAGGGGGTGTAGCCTTAGACTTCTCTGATTCCTTCATGCAGCTTTATGTCACTCCTGTTAACATTATTTAAATATAGCTTTCTTAATCCCTGAGAATGATTCTGAAAATAGTGTTTTGACTAGTAATATGGTGAAGACAAAGAATCCAGAGACAAAGGCAAGATGTGCACTGACTGATTTATGTCACTTTAATAACATAATTACTTGATGAGCACTTACATGATTTAGTTACTGATCTTCAACCTTTCAGAGCTAGAGAATGAATTGCTGATGTATTTCACTGAGGTACTGTCAAAAATTTTGAGCAATGCTATAATATTCAGTGGTATTTTAGGAGGTATATTCCTTAGTTATATCATTAAGTAGTTCATCATATAAAATAGGGCAGTTTAGTGAAAATATTTCATAGCAGAACCCAGACTGTTTTTCTGAATTGGTGCTCTCCTTAATTTCCCCAGGCTGGATACATTTTAAAGTAGGGAAGAGAATAATGTGAAATCTTTTTTTCTGATTTACAAGTAATGGAAAAATGCAGCAGTGTGTTCTATTCAGCATTCCATCAGGATTATGCATCTGGTAACATTCTCCATAACATCAAGTCTAGGCACCATCTCTACCTTGAACTTAGACTTATCCCAAAGAAGTGTGTCTTCCATGGACATGAGGGGGAAACACTGATGATGCTTCCTAGGAGTAAACATACTAGGTGGTGTTCCTGCGGTGAAATGCTGTGCTGAGAGCAAACCACCCAGTGTGACCCTGTCCAGCTTCTCTCACATAGGTGAAGTCAGGTTAAAACGATAATGATGGACCGTCTCCAGGAGGTCAGTGTCAATATTCATTTATTCATCAACCTGTTTGTATTGGGAACTTATTTGTTGCAGCTACTCTTTCAGGTTTGAGGATGAAGCAATGAGCAAAAAATTGTCCTTAAATCATTGGGGGAGGGGTGTCATTAAAATTGCAGGTGATTCCTGGTTTTATGGACATTTACAATATAGTAGGATAAGTGCTGCAATTGGTTTAAGCCCAGGATGCAGTAGGAACACACAGGAAGCTACATCTGGAGGTACGTGGGATGATTGGAGGGAGACTTCCTGGAAGAAGTAGGAGTCAAGTTGATACTAGAATAGTGAACAGTGTCGACACGTAAAGAGATGGCAGGGCAGGCAGAATATTCCAGCGAGTGGGGAACAGCATGTGCAGAGTCACTCAGGGAATGCTGTAGAGTGAGAGGAGAGGAATGGGGGGAAATGCAGATGGAGAGAAGGTAAAACCACATCATGAATATTTTGTATAACCTGCATAGTATTTATTCTAAGCATGGTAGGGAACTGTGGAAATATTTTGAACAGAGGAATAACACAGATGTATTTGTGTTTTACAAATATCACCTTAGTTATATAATGACAGTCAGGTGAAGTGGGAGCAGGGATGGAAATAGAAAGCAGAGTCTGGAGTCTCTGTAGTCATCTAGGAAAGAGATAATGGTGCCTGAGATGAGGAAAGTGGATAGATTTGGGGGAAATGTAGGAGATAGAATTGATAGAACATGGTGATTGGATATTGGGAATGAGAGACAGGGAAGACAGTAGAAGGACTTGAGAGTCTACACTAGGCAATTTGAAAAAAGGTGATGCTGTTTAGTGAGAGAGAACAGGAAGGAGTGGTATGTTTGGATGCAGAGAGTAGAGTTCAACTTTGGATATGTTGACTTTGAATGAGTATGTAAAAGAGTGGGGCAATCCTACTCCTGTTTTAGAGGTTGTCAGAGGAAGGTTCTCATGGGCCAATTATAGAAATAGTATTAAGGAATCTTCTCAACATTAATGTTATCTTTTAGAACTATTTCCCAAGAAAATCTAATTACTTAGTACAAAAATAGAATTGCAGCTTGGACAGGGACTTGGTCTTAGCACTTCTCTCAAGCTTGGAATCGAGGGAGTGCATGGGTGAGCAGATTTAGTTGACAATGGAGTTCCATTGCTGTGAATTGCCAATAGGTCACCTGATCCATTTCCTTGAAGGAGCAGGCAGGTTAGTACTGCCCCCTGCAACCAGGCTAAGGGAGTGCCTATTTTTGGAGCAGTACTCAGAAATGTAATCAAGGCAAAAATTGAAGTGCAAATGTAGTCAACATAAAAATTGAAGTTAGGGGTGTGTTGTGGAGGTAAGGAGAGAGGTAATCTAGAGAAGAGAGTCTGCTGTGTCACAAAATGAAAAGAGCAAAAAAACCAAGTAATGATGAGCTGGATTACCAAGCAAGCGACATGCAGATTCAGAGGCCTGACACAGAATAATGGGTTGGGTTTGTGAGCAAATGAGCTGCGATGGGCATGTCTCAAGGACCCAGGCTGATGCTGGAAGCTGCCTTTTGGATATTCTCAGGGACGTGGTGCTGGCTGTATTCATGAAGTCAGAAATAGGGCAGATATCCATGTTTCCATACTTGGGTCCTCTTTTCCTGTACGTTTGACACCTTTTCAATTTTGTAGGTAGTTTCAGTGTTAGAAATTCAGGTCTATTGCTCCTGTGGATGAATTACTCTCTTGATTTTGAGACAGGGAAGAATGGTTGGAATGGAGGACCTATGGAATGTGTAGGAAAAGCTGGTGGCCAACTCCAAGGAGGAATGCAGGTATGGATCTTCATACAGTGGTTCTGAACCTGTGGGTCGCGACCCCTGAAAATACATCCTGCATATCAGATATTTACATTACGATTCACAACAGTAGCAAAATTACAGTTATGAAGTAGCAATGAAAATAATTTTATGGTTGGGGGTCACCACAACATGAGGAACTGTATTAAAGGGTCGCGGCATTAGGAAGGTTGAGAACCACTGGTCAAGGTTGTGGAAATTCTTTTAAGAGAGGTAAAAAGTAAAGGGTTGATCTGGACAATAGGTGATCATTAACAGCAGCTTCTTGGTGGAGCCCCTTTGTGCAGTTCTAAGTAGGTGGTCTCTAGCAGTGGAGCTCAATAGCCTCTCCCCCTCAGTAAGATACTGAGATTCTGGGATGAGGGTTGGTAATGGTTAATTTTATGTGTCAACTTCACTGAGACAGAGGGTGCCCAGATTAAACATGGTTTCTGGGTGTGTCTGTGAGCATGTGTCTGGATGAGACTGGCATTTCAATCCATGGACTAGGTAAAGCAGATTGCCCTCCCCAATGTGAGTGGGTAATCCAATCCTTTGAGGGCTCGAATAAAACAAAAAAAGATGAAGGAAGAGGGAATTCACTCTCTCTGCTGACTGCTTACACTTAGACATTGGTCTTCTCCTGCCCTTAACCAGGACTTACATGATGGACCTTCCAGTTCTCAGAACTACACCACTGGATTTCCTGGGCTTCCAGCCAGCAGATTGTGGATCATGGGACTTCTCAGCCTCATAACCATCTGAGTTAATGCCTTATAAAAAATCACACACACACACACACACACACACACACACACACACACTGTATTGGTTCCGTTTCTCTGGAAAACCCTAAGACAGGCTTAGAATGAAAAGCTCATCTTTGCCTTTCATTATATTTTGACTTGGACATGGAAGAAGGTGCCGGTTACCAGCAAAGGGACACATAATACTATTGCTGATGTCAGAGAGCTCCATTGCTGTGGATACAAAGGGCAAGTTCCAATGGTGATGAATGTGGAGCCTTGTAAACTGGGACCATGTTGAATGTTCAGGCCATTAGAGCACAAGAAAATCTGACTTTATGCCCATATATCAGTTGTATAGACATCAATGAAGGGCAGGTTTGGATGAGCATCAGATGAATTTTTTTGTTGCTCCTTGCTATGCTGGCCCAGGGTATGCACAGTTGAGAATAAGTGTAGGGAAAGCCCGGTATGCTTCCAACATTACACGCAGGTTGTTGCATTCATAGAGGTCAGAGGGGCACATCACTCTGGTGAATCATTGTGCAGAGTCTCCCTTGTTGGAATTGGGCCCATGACTCTAAGTCAGTTAACTAAGTTGGCTGTGAAATCCAATGATGTACTGTCCCTATTGAAGTCTGTAAATCATGGCTTTGTATACATTTTGGTTTATGGGCTTGTAAACACCTGTCTCAGGGCAGTAAGGATTTCCTGTTCAGGGGACAGAGGACTCACATATTCTATCATTGAGCATCCCTAGATAAATGTGATATAAGGAATGCCTTTTGCTTGAATTTCCAGGTACCTATTCTACATTTCTCTAAAAGGTGGCACCTGCAGCAAGAAGAAGCATACACTCATAGAATCCCCTCCAAGAAACTTAGGAGGAATGATTGTGGGTAACATGCCCAATGGATTGGCCAGGAACATTTGTGAGCATGAGTTCCCTTCGAGTGCCAGACACCTCATCACCTCACCAGACTGGCTTGGGGCATTCCCTTTAAACTAGTGGTTCCCAACTTTTTTTTGGCCATGCCCCACCTAAGCATCTCTAAAATCCTGATGCTTATAATTCTGTGACATATAATTCTTATTCAAAAAGTGAACTCCTATTCATGTGGAGAAAGCCTAAAAGGCCATTAACTTGGTCTAAACAAGCTTCCAAAGAACATGGCATCCATGAAAGAGAAATAAAAGAACGAAAGGACAGTTGAAGTACTGAGGAAGAAATCACTAAGAAATTATTTTAAAAAATAATAATATGAAGTGATATAAAAAATAGCAAAATAAAGTTTCCAAACATATAATAGAGAACTGAAATGCATAAATATGTCACAATA
>NW_005871062.1:13026129-13049799 GCF_000147115.1 Myotis lucifugus | reverse complement strand
GCTGAATTCCCCCTTATCAAATTGACCCCTGTGGGGCCATGTGCCCCATATGGGAACCACTGCTCTAAAGGGTCCTAAGGGACACTCATTCTGCATAAGATGGTCTGATTACATTATGCAGAAATTCTAGAAGTCACTTAATGGACTTTTCTATCCTCTCCAGGAACTTGTTTTGGCTTAGTGGGAATCTGCTTGGGAGGCAGTTCTGAGTTTGCTGTTAGCAGATGATTGTGGCCTCTTGTTCTAATGATTCGGGGGGCTGTGACAGAGGCGGGGGTGATTAATGATGGCACGGGTGGCCTAGATATACTTGGATTGTCAATGCACATTCAACAGGCCAAATAGGTTTTTGGCTCATATTTTTTAAAAAAGCAAACCCTCATATACAAGGGCGATTTGCTTATTTTGAACAAGTTCCAAAAGGATAAAATCCCATCAACCATTATTCATTAATTTCAGTTCCTAACAGCTTATAAATATCCTCAGAATTTTTGTTACATAGACAGGGAGCCATGCTTAGAACATAGAATTAACTAGGATTATAATGGGTGATAAAAATTAAAAGTTTATTAACTTCAAATTATTCTTGGGGATGGAAATGAAACAGAGGGAGCTTGCAGGGGGAGCTTGCAGGCCCCTATCCTTATCACCTACATGTAACAGCTCTACTTTAGCCTTTGTACTATATGCATAACCCATGGACACAGACAATAGGGTGGTGAAGACCTGGGACAGGGGGTGGGGTGGGCTAGAAGGGGTTAATGGGGGAAAATAGAGACTTATGTAATACTTTCAACAATAAAGATTCAATTAAAAAAAGATTCCTTTGTACAGTGCACTTCTTGGCTAAAAACCAAGAGTCTAAAAACCACTGGTGTAACTTATTTTCTTATTTGTAGGTGTAGAAACTGGTCCTCACAGCAATAAAGTGACCCGCTCAAGAACCCATAGGCAATGAATTTGGGCCTCCTACCCAGCCTGAGTCCTCTAGTTGTCTCCTAAATTCTCAGTATGGCTCCAGGGACAACCAATGGCCTGGGCGATCTAGTCTCAAAGGATGCATTAGAGATACACTAGTTCCATGCGAATTTATTAGGGATTATGAAGAGAAAAAAATGTACTAATGTCAAATGAACTTGGGAAATAGAGAACTAGCTGAAGTTTTCTCTAGTTCACTTCCCCCCACAGTTGTAAATATACTAATATTAATATCAAGTATAATAAGGAAAAATGATATGTGCATTTCCTAAATTTATTTGATTATGGAATCATCTTTTTATGGAGCAAACTAAGGAGCTAATTTTCCATGAAACACACTTTGGAACCACTCTGTTTAAATATGCAGTTACCAATGAAGATCTTGAATCACTGGCAATCTAAAAATATTTTAGATGTAGAATGTCTTAAGCAAAATGTGCTCAGGTTGAATTGCATATGTGGTATCACTGACTGATCAATTGCAAGTTGGGAGGGAAGTTACTTAAGTAACCAATTGTTGAAAATATCCTTTAAGTTTAAAGTAATTGTATTGGACAATGTAAGTCTCCCCATGATACTGATTGTATAGATGTTGTAGGTGATATTTGGGCTGAGAGGAGGCACCCTAAGTCCCTTTTCTAATTCCAAATGGCTTCAGCACATCTTAAGCTTTCACTATTGTAATCATTCTTCTGGGTTATTATCATTCTAGGTAAAAATACCTTTATAATTACCGGTACCAAAGCAGTATTTAACTTGCCACTCTAAAATATTCTATCATCTTACGAGTTTGGTTAGTAGTCAGAAG
Organism: Myotis lucifugus; assembly: GCF_000147115.1. Lineage (NCBI taxonomy): Eukaryota > Metazoa > Chordata > Mammalia > Chiroptera > Vespertilionidae > Myotis > Myotis lucifugus. The sequence goes on along the minus strand of NW_005871062.1, from coordinate 13,048,013 downwards.
AGACAGTACTGTACACAAGTTAACAGCGCAGGCTCCAACAGCAGATTTTCCATGTTTGTGTCCCTGCTCTGACATTTGCGAGTTCTGGGATCTTGGGTAAGTTACCTAACTCTTTTGTGCCTCAGTTTCTTCATCTGTAAAATGGGGATACTATTTTTAGAATGCAGTTCTGAATTTTATCATGAAGGTTTTTGATTCTTTGAAAAGAGGTAGTACCAAAGGGAAGAAACACCATCCAAAATGGAAACTATGCTATTTTGAAAAAGTTCCTGAGTCCCCACTGTGTGGCTGCTTTGAAGCCTTCCTAGCCTTTATGTTACATGTATTGGGTAAAATAAATTCTCTTTTGCATTCTTATTTATTTCTCAGAATGCTTTATTCATATTCTTGACATTCACTTACACAGCATTCTCTTCATCTTTGGAATCATTTTTCTTTTGGAGCAGTAGAAAGGGTGTGATATGAGAACCAAACTGCTGGATAGGGGATGGCCATGGTCAGTTGGAATAATTCAGTGTGCAGGACCACGACTAAATACCAAGACAAATAGTCCTTTCCCTTGACCTCCTGTGAGCTCTTAAATTCCAACTTCATGAAAAAAAGGGCGAGGTTAAGAAATAGTAAAACATGTTGAAGGTATGCTATGAGACTGGACCAGACTTTTCCAAAGCCGGGACTATTTAATACCTAAAGATGACTGGAGAAATTATGGTTGCTGCCTGAGATATTTTCAACAGCGGTGGGAGATTTGACAAAGCAGGGATAAAAGGCCATGTGGGAGGGACAGTTAAATTGGTCTCTGCTCTCACTTTTAGGAATCCCGCTCATCTAATGAACTGGTTACATGTATTTACTGGTCTGTATCCTGCATCAGTTCATTAATCATCAATAACAAATTAGTCCAAACTGTTTCTCCTATACGGAATTCAGACTGAATGTGTGCATTCCACCATGGATTGAATTGCTATTGAGTAAAGTAGTATAATTTCCCAGATCTTTTATTAGAATGGAGCCTCAGATGTAGAGGCATCTGGTTTTCCTCCTGTGCAGGTTTGCATGCTGCCTAGACTGTCAGGGGCCGAGAGGAAGCATGGCCAACCACACAGGGGTGAGTGGCAGTTCCAAGATCTCCTGGTGTCATCTGCAGGTCAGTTAACAGTAACCACATGGCTGAGTAATTCAGTAATACCGTCAGTTAATTAAGAGCCCCAGAAGAAAATTCTTCTATTCCCCAATGGCTGAATAGTTATAATAATTGTTAGAGTATTTTTTTATTGTATTTGGTTCCACAAATACTTTACAATGATATTATTTAAATTAACTTTTCATTGCAAGAAACATTTCTGGATGTTTATTACTGTTCTTTACATTTTTCAGATGAGGACATCTGTAAGGACTTGGCTTATGATTTTTGTGAATTCAAGGAATCATTTCTACATTTTATTACCCACTCCATAACTTACGATATTTGTGGAATTTGAAAGGGGAATAAAAAAGTATTTTACTTAAGCACTAATATATCTGATAGTAATTAACTTTTGATTTAAAAAAATGTTTATGGTGAGTTCCTGGAGATATTTGGTTTTAGACCCTTAATATATTAGCATGTTCAATGGGCTGTCAGGGAGTATAATTAGGGGAGTGGGCATATATTTTCCTGTTCTTCATTTCTTTGGGGGTTTATTATTTGCTAAATAGAGGTTAGAAATGCAGAGTACATGTACATCAACTTTTTTAAATCTGAAAACCACAATTATGAGTCTTTCTCTGCAGCATTGACTGCAATTAAGCAAATACACAGGAAAAATAAAGTTCTGAGTCTTACATTAAACATTCAAAATAAGGAAATAGTAGAGATTTAGGTTTCATGTCAACACCCCAGAGCTTTTGTTGAAATATCTTCTCTTACGCTGTTGTTCAATGTTGCTGTCTTCACTTCCCTTTACATTTATTCAATAGAAAATCAGAGCAAAAGAAACATAACTGAGTCAGTTATAAACGTTTATGGAGTGACTACTTGGGCCAGAACATGGTCTCTAATGCTCTGGGGAATTGTGAAGGAGCCAAGTCGCAGATCCTTAGAAAAAAAAATCTGCTATCTAGTGGGGAATGAGAATAGATGACTAAACAGCAACCCTGAGACCTTACACCTCTCTCTCTAGAAGGCCTGAGATGAGATCATTTCATAAGGCAAGGACAGAGAGGGTGCAGGAAGGGGAGCAGGAGCAGATTTAAACCATGGCAGCAAAAGCATATAAACTGTGAGTCCAGGATGTGTGTTAGTCTGACAATAAACTCTTCTAATTTCAGAAATGAAACTAGCATCAGTCTTCACTCTTTGAATGAGTGGGTATTTATAAAGAGATACAGGCTCATAGAGTATGTATAAGCATTCTTACTTTGCTCCTGTGTTTACAAGATAAAGGAATGTTCTCTAACTAAAGAAGTTCGATGGGTTACAGTTTCTCACACTCTAAATAGGGTTTTGTGCCCACCAGAGGTGAAGAGGGTGGGTGGAATTGTTCCAACAATTGTAAGAATCTTGGGGAAAATGTATCTTTTCTTGAGCAGTCAAGGGAGGGACAGCACTTCCACCAGCTGATGGGTGGGTAGATAAGCAGTGGTGCAGACTGCCTGTTTGTTCTTTTGAAGGCTGGTGTGTAGAGGAGGCCCTTGGATATCTTCTCTTATAAGGCCAGTAGATGTACTACTGATCTTTATCTAAGTGACTAGATAATCAGTGGCTGGACTGCGAAGATGAAAATGACCTCTCAAATTTCTTTAAATTTATAGCTAGATACCAGTCACAGGCATATTTCAAATATTGCATTTGGGCTCAAAAATAGACTCATGTAATATAATAATGTTGCATCATAATTTCAACTGTTTTAGAGGACAGTCTGTTGACCAAAGAAAGAAAGCTGCATTACAAAGCATCAGTTTCGCCTGGCTGTTATGCATCCACCTATGAATGAGGAGGTCATGATTTGATTACTGGTGAGGGCACATACCAAGGTTGTGGGTTTGATCCCCAATAGGGGGCGTGCAGGAGGCAGCCAATCAAAGATTCTCTGTCGTTATTGATGTTTCTATCTCTCTCTCCTCCCTTCCTCTCTGAAATTAATAAAAATATATTTAAAAAACAAAACATAAAAACACACAAAGCATCAGTTTCTTGGGGGGTGGGGGGAGAAGTGGTCTCCAAACCTGACAGGCAATATGGTGAGGTGAGTAGATTTTTGCTGGAAGCATAGAATACTACCTAGTAATAAGTTAAGAATTGAGAATAGAAAAAAACAGGCACTAATTGGCAAAAAAATAATGCCAAACTTAGTTTTGAATTTTGAATAAATATTTGGAGAAATTTGGAGTTTTTGTTCTGGAAAGAGGTCAGACAGTGGCACTTGATATAGTTACTTTTTGCTGTTGTTTAAAAAATATATTTTATTGATTGTTTACAGAGAGGAAGGGAGAGGTATAGAGAGTTAGAAACATCGATCAGCTGCCTTCTGCACACCCCGCACTGGGGATGTGCCCACAACCAAGGTACATGCCCTTGACCGGAATCGAACCTGGGACCCTTCAGTCTGCAGGCCGATGCTCTATCCACTGAGCCAAACTGGTCAGGGCACTTTTTGCTGTTGTTTAAAGAGAGGATGGCAAAAGGAATGCAATTCAAAGGCTGCTTATCCAGATATTAGACTTTTTAGATAGAAGGGAGACAGATAATACTCTGCTCATTTTACAGATGAAAAACTAAAGCTCAGAGAGGTTAATTTCTGATATTATATGGATAATTAGGAAGAGTCTGGGACTTGAATAAATTATTTTTGACTCCAAACCCCATCTATTTATTTATTTTAAATTTATCTTTATTGTTGAAATTATTACAAATGTCCCCCTTTCTCCCCATTGACTCCCTCCACCCCTCTCTTGACACCCCATCCATTTATTTTTAAGATAATAAGGTAGATATGTTAATTTAATAGATGAAACAATTGTAGAAACTAACAATGGATTAAGAGACAGGGAAAACAAAATTTGTTTGAGAAAATTGGAAGATAGTGATGTCACATACAGCCCTAGAAAAGCATTTCTCTATGGGTCCCCAGTATTGTTCGATGTTCACTCAGTTTATATCAAGATGCTTTAATGCATCTAGAGTGTTTCTCAAAGTTGAATAGAGTATAGACTCCTTATTTTAATTATGTAATAATTATTAAACTTTTTATTATGATAAATCTTAAGCACAAAAAACTATATTATAAAGTCCCATATACTCATAACCCAGCTTCCATAATTTTCAAACTTTGGCCAATTTTATTTCACCTATTCCCTCAACTTTATTTTTGTTTGTATGAGTATTTTAAAGAATCAGACATTCTGTTGTTTCACCTGTAAATATTTTATATGTATCTTCAACAATAATGGCTTTAAAAATACAACAATGTTATTATTACCCATAACAAAACTAATAGTAACCTCTTAGTATTAACTAATATCCAGTTCATATTCAAATTTCTCTGATTGCTTAAAAAATGTCGTATATTTAGTTTAAATCAAGATCCAAGTAATATCTACACATTGCATTTGGTTGTCTTATCTCTTAAGTCTCATTCTATAACATTTCCTCTTGCTCCCCCATACCCTTATCTTGCACGCCATGAAATTGTTGGAGAGACGGAGCCATTTGCCCTATAGAATTTCCCATGTTCTGCACTTAGCTGATTGCATCTTGGTATTGTTGTTTATGTTCAGGATATTGTCCCTAAATCTACTGTATTAACTATAAACTGGTGATTAAATTTAGAGGCTTAATTAAAATCAGCTTTTGTTTTTTGAAGAAAAAAGTGTTTTACTTCCTATTTGTCTCACATCATGAATCACATTATATTTGGTCGTTCCACTTTTAGTTTTTGCAGTGGTTGTGGTATGTTGGTTTGATTCCTCTGTTATAAATGTTTCCATCAACATTTTGGTTATGGTTAGCAGGTGTTAATATTCATTGCCTAGGTCAGTTATTCCATTAAGAGTTAGAAAATGGTGATTTTTGTAATATCGTTTCTTTTGCATTAGCTTGAATTCTTCTGTAAATAATTCTTTCACTGACTCTTTGTTACCCTAAAAAACAATTTGTACTGGTGGGGCAAGATACATGTTTGATTCCTTCATCTAATTGATCAATTTTCATAGAAATGGGTTGGTACTCTAGCAATCTCCAATGGTAACCAATGAAACATTTTTTGTATCATTCTGAACTCGTGTGTGTGTGTGTGTGTGTGTGTGTGTGTGTAGAGTTTGATGTATCTAACCCAGGCGAAATCACTATTCTTGTTAAATGTTCAAACTGACACATTTAAGGCCACATTCGTCTTTGATAAATTTTTAGCTTTTATTTTTTATTTTTTATTTTTATTTTATTTATTTTTTTTTAAATATATATTTTATTGATTTTTCACAGAGAGGAAGGGAGAGGGATAGAGAGTTAGAAACATCGATGAGAGAGAAACATCGATCAGCTGCCTCCTGCACACCCCCACTGGGGATGTGCCTGCAACCAAGGTACATGCCCTTGACCGGAATCGAACCTGGGACCCTTCAGTCCGCAGGCCGATGCTCTATCCACTGAGCCAAACCAGTTAGGGCAAATTTTTAGCTTTTTGTTACAACAGATGCTGGAGGCTCATCTTAGGCATTTCCTGGAATCAATTATTTTTTCCAAATATCCCTGGTTCTTTTTATTGGGAAATAGTATTTAGAGATGAAAATCTGATAATTAGAGAAAAAACATAAATGTTCATACTAATCTTACAATTCAAGTGGAAAACTGTGGATTTTTTGCTGAACTTTTAAATATTTTATGTATTTTTTTCTTTTACACTAAAAACCTTGGCTAACAATATTAGACTAATTACTTATTTACTTTATGCTACAATGTGCCTATGATAACTACACTAATAATAATACCACTGATATTAATGCTAAGAGTAAGACAAGGAATGAAATTTAAGATTCTTTTAAAATCCTTAAATTTTGAGGTTCTTTTTGTCCATGAGAGATACATAGTCAATATTCTATTTTGAAGTTTTAAAAATATTTTTGTTCTCTATGGGTTATGCCACCATCTTGATGTACAGTTCAGTTCATTTGTTTCCATTTAAAAATATAACAATGGTATTAATAAAACTAATAGTAAAATAAATGCTTTCCCCATTTTTTATTGAATTTTAATTATATAAAATTTACATGATTATAAATTTAAACTATATAAAAGATACATTAAAGCAAATCTTTTCATCCCTGCCCCATCCACTTTGCCCTTTCTTCCCCTATACAAATCAGTGTTTATTAGTATTGGTTTATCCTTCCATTATTCCTTCTGAAAGTAAGGTAAACTGTATAGTCACATTAATATCCCCCTTCACCTTTCTTATAAAAATAAAAGAGCATACCATAAACATTGCTCTATACCAGTGATGGCGAACCTATGACACACGTCTCAGAGGTGACACGCGAGCTCATTTTTTGGGTTGATTTTTCTTTGTTAAATGGCATTTAAATATATAAAATAAATATCAAAAATATAAGTCTTTGTTTTACTATGGTTGCAAATATCAAAAAATTTCTATATGTGACACGGCACCAGAGTTAAGTTAGGGTTTTTCAAAATGCTGACACGCGGAGCTCAAAAGGTTCGCCATCACTGCTCTATACCTTGCTTTTTAAAACGTAACTATGTATCGAGAGATCAGTCCTTATTAGTACTAGTATATAGCGATCTTGCTCATTCCCTTTTACAGCTGCATAGCACTCCACTGTGTGGTAATACCATAGTATATTCAGCTAGTCCCCTACTTATGGGCATTTGGTTTGTTTCCAATCTTTTGCTATAATAAATAGTGCCGTGATAAATACCTTTCTGCACAGAAATTTCATATTTTGTTTGTTTATTTTTGGGATAGAGTCCACAAAGTAGATTTGAGATAGCTTTCAAAGATTAAAGGCACAGGAGAATTCCCCTCCATCTGTTGACTGTATCTTTTCCATTCTTGCCAACAATATAAAAGAGTGATTGTTTCTCCTGAATCACCAGTAGAATATGTTCTTGAACTGATGATGTCAGGACAAACCCCTTTTAGGGGGAAAATTATTGTAGAGTGCCGACGTGGACTTCAGTGACTTTTAGTGTTATATTACTTAAATATGTGAAAACATGAAATTATATATAAATTCTTTATGTTTATAGTTTACAAAACTTTTTTTAAAACAAAAATTTACATACTAAATATAAACTACAAGTGCAGTACAATTTGTATTAACAAAATTAATTTAATATAATGAATGATGTTATTTTTCTGAAATGGCCACTTAAGTGTAGCAGAAATAGAAATCCAACTAAAACTAGCTTAAGCAAGATAACAGCAACAAAAAATAATTTGGGGGAATATATTGGATCACATACACGTAATTGGGAATATGAAACTAATATTTAAGAAATGGGTGGACCCAGGGGTTATAATTTTTTCATTTCAATCTGTCTCTACCTCTGCCCCTGGTTTCTTCCATGATAGCTTCATTTTCAGGCTTCATCCCTCTCCATCCATCTGATAGCAAAGATGGCCCATGGGTAGCTTCACGCCAAAGTCATCTTTATAGATCAAGATCATTTGGGGGGGTGGTGGGAGGAAGAGACCTCCTGGTTCCCTCTCAGTATCCATAACCACCCACCAAAAAGGACTCTGATTGGCTTGTTTGGAGCACATGTTCTTTTTTTAACCAATCACTGAGTCCTCTGATTAGCCAGTTTGGGTCATATGCACAATTTCAAGGAAAGAGGATGGTAGCTTTCTTGAGTTTCAGGCCTCCTAAAATCCCCCAAAGGAGTACCTATAAGATGGATAAAAACTGACAGATATCCACCCCATTATGGAATGACAATTTCCCCACTATTTTTCTCTATAGGAATTACGGAAAGAAATCTTAGTTTGGACACAGTATACCATTATGTAACTTATTCTTCACAGGATAAAACTCATCATTTACACATAGGTCTGCTGTGCTCTTTTTTTTTTTTTTTTGGCAGACTGTAGCACAAAGAAGAACTACTTGAAAGAAACATGATCACTGAAATGACACGACTGTCCTCAGTTCTAAGAGGTCCTTCAGAAAATACTTACATGATTTTAATTTGAACTGTCATGACAATGAGAGCCCAAGATTAAAATATTTTAAGAGAAAACATCCAGGCACCCCCGCACCCCCAATAATCTGTGCAGACACAATTTGAGGATTAACCCTTTGAAGCATGGATAAACATGGAATAATTAATTCCATTGATAGGGTTTTCTAATATGATAATGTAGTTTTCTAATGATTTCAGTGTTTTCAAATCTTCTAATAAATTGAATGTAAAATTGCTATACAACCTACAACGTCTAAAAGCAAATATAAACATAAATGTAAAATTACAACAAATGTAAATCTAGATCTACATGCTGAGTTTAACACAGGAACCCGCAAGATCACCAGCTTAATTGGATTGACTTTAAACCCAATTTTATGAACTCTGTCCTCTGGTAAGAAATCCAAGATCTCTCTGAATATTTCTTGTGATTCTTGAGACCAAAGGGGTTCTATTTTCTATACTTCACTGTGGTCTCTTCTCTTTTGTAATGTGGGTTAATTGGGGGTGGCATTTAAAGATTAGAGAAATCTACTGCCTGGAAAGTTCAATCCCAGGAATTGAGAGAAAATTTTGAGACTTTTACATATTTTGAACATTTGTAGGTAAAGCTTATGTGGGCACCTGGAAAAACACTATATATATAAAATCTATAAATATAAAAAGGCTAAGTGTCTGACTTGTCTGATCAGTTGCTATGATGTGCACTGACCACCAGGGGGCAGACGCTCAATGCAGGAGCTGCTGAGCTGCAGTGACTTGGCAGTGGCGGTTCTTGGTTGATGCACCCCAAAACCAGAGAGGAGGGAGCCCGATTCCTCGCGGGCCATGTGATTCCACCTTCAGCCTTGGGTCATGTTGTTGCTGGGGCACTGTCAGCCCCAAATCTGGTTTACTACACACTTGCATTTGTACGACAGCAACTTTGCAGAGTGCCCTCTCACACTCCGGGACCCCTCAGGGGATGTTGGAGAGCCAGTTTGGGCCTGATCCCCACAGACCGAGGGACTCCACCTGCTGGAGGGACCCCATTCACTCCATAGAAGCCCTTCGAGCCATGGTGCCACCCCAGGTGCAGCCGGCTGGGGAGGGATGGTGGGAGGTTGGCTCCAGGACGTGTCCGGCCCTATCTAGCCCAGTCTCGCTCCACTGGCCACCTTCTAATTAATTTTCTTTCAATGTGCACAAATCCATGCACTGGGTCACTAGTCTTATATATTAAAGAAAAACCTCTCTCTTTTTTTAAAATGTAGTTGCAACCACTTTAGGATAAAATCAACAGAGATAAAAGAAGGTTACTGCCTTTGCTTAGCTGCAGAAGTCAGAGAGCAGGACTGAGGTTATCTAGCTAATTCAGCAAGTGCTTCTTGTGTAGCTGACTTTAGTCTACTTCTGGGCTATAGCATCTCCACAAATCATTGGCATCTTCATGACTTTATAAAGACACTAGTGGCCCGGTGCACAAAATTTGTGCACATTAAAAGGGGATTAATTAGAGGAAATGTTTTAATATTGCTATTTGCCCTTTCTCTATAATAGAAGTGTCAGGGATGAAAGAAAATTAGTAAAATGTATATGAAAATCTTCCTCCTGTCAGAGTCTGGGGTGCACCATGGGACCCAGAGTCAAGTCTCCGCTCACCCATGTGTGCCTCAAAATCGCATGAGACCCAGAGCTGGCCAGTCCCACACTTGTCAAGCCCCGCCTGGCAGGGGGCACAGCCTCAGGGCCCCTGGCCCAGCGCTGGGGCGGGGGGCACGGCCTGAGGTCCCCCAGCCTGGGCCAGGGCAGGGGGCATGCCTGAGGTCCCCCATCAAGTCCTGCTGGGTGAGGGGCATGCCTTGAGGTCCCCTGTCAAGCCCTGTCAGGTGGGGGGTGCAGACTCAGGGCCCCCGGCCCAGCGCTGGGACGGGGGCACAGCCTCAGGTCCCCTGTCAAGCCCCACCAGGAGGGTGGGCACAGCCTGAGGTCCCCCATCCTGGGGTGAGGGGAGCAGCCTGAGGTCCCCTGTCAAGCCCTGCTGGGCTGGGGGTGTGGCCTGAGGTCCCCCATCAAACCCCATGGGGGCTGGGGGGGCACAGCCTTAGGTCCCTGCTGATTGCTCGTTAAGGTTCGTTACAGGAACTCAGCTTCCACTGTGGGTGCAGCCATCTTGTGTTACGGAAACCCCGCCTCTGCTATGGGCGCCACCATCTTTGTGGTGGAGTGATGGTCAATTTGCATATTCCCTCTTTATTATATAGGACTTTATTATATAGGATGGTCCTCAGTGCTGAAGGAATGAGAGAATAGATTAATATGGAGGCAAATGTAAGCTACCAGAGAAAATTTGTTTCCCAATGTTACCGTTTCCTCCCATAAGAACAGATATGGTGAAACAGCTGTGTGGCTGGTTTGAAGATGTTAGAACCCCTGAGTACCAACTCTTCTCTACCTAACGCTAGAGGGAGTTCTTATAGGAGTGAAGGCACCATTAAAAATGAACTGGAGTCTGTCTTTACAAAGTTTACTTGAAAAACAACACCACCCAGAGTTGTATGAAAAAAGTTTTTAAATTGGAGAAATTGCCACCAATAGCATGCAGACCAGACTGTGAAAAGACTGAAGTGATTGAACTCAAGAATAGAGATACCACTTTACAAATGTGTCCCATGCTTGTGAAAGTGTAAGATGTCAAATCCTGATGTAAGGTTGAATTCTTGAAGGAGCCATTTTCCAAGTAAATGCTTGCACCTTCTTAATATACCAGAATTTTTGTGGGTGAATATTATTAATGGTAATGGGACTGAGGTGCATAAATCCTTTACTGTGTCATTTGGAGGTGCAAACTTTAGTATGCAAAGTCTCTATTGAAATCAAAGGTAATTTGTGTAAGATCCACATTAATTGCTTACTGGACAGTGTAACTGGCACCTGATAATGCTGAAAAGCAACCTGATTATCCAAACACAAAATGGCTTTGTGCGTTAATGCTACTCAGGAAAGTGCAAGTGATTAAACATTTTCTCAGCATTAAATGTCTTGATATTTCATCTTAAGCAAGATTTTAAAAATCACTTATCACTTTGCAGTTGATATGCAAACTTTTAAAGTCATATTTCAAAAAGAAGCAAAATAATGTAACTAAACTGTTTATAAATGCTTCCATCTTAAAATAGTTTACATTATATAAGAGTTAATTCCATCTCTCTCCTACTAGTAAAATAATCAAATGGAATAGAATCTTAGTTTTTTCAGCTTGCACACAAAAATTCAAAAGCAGAATCAGAAATTAAATCGAAGTATAAGCAATGTGTTTTCAGTAAAAAAAAAAAACCCCAACAACATATGGCTGATGTTTTCAAAACTTGGTTATTTTATCGTTAAATTTATTTTCATTTTAAATCTTCAACAGTGTTTTCCAGCAGGTGTCACTGTAGGCAAATATAAAATGATAAATACATCGCCTACAGCTTGCTGCCAGTGGTTCCTTGAGAAGAGAGATTTATATTCAGACTTCTCAATTATTATTCTGTGTTTGGTTTTGCTATTAGTGTCAGCCTCCTAGCATTATTTCCTGTTCCTGTTGATACATTCACAACCTAGCGACACTACTCAGTTGACTCAACGGGAGCAGCAGTGTGAACTACGAAATGATGAAATGACCAGCAGCACCCATTTTGGGGGATAGAACATTATCGTGTTATAGGCGAGAATCCTGAAATCTTGAAAAGTGAAGTGAAAGCATCGTGTTTTAATTCTGAAGCCTTTTGGAGATCTTCCCTGATGGCTTAATTGATAATTTCCGATTTTTATGGGTCTTGTATAAGCTTTGTTACAAAAACTAAAGTTTTATCACAGAGGAAAAGCTTTAAAAGTATTCAACAAAAACACTTTTTATTGTGGGATAAATATGAGAAAGGGAAGGGTGGCAATATTATTGGTTCCTTGAAAATATGCTTCAATAGTTGGCTTAGAACTGAATCATAGTATTCATCCTGCAAAAAACATCTCATTAGACCCCAGAGAAACCATTTCTGAGTATATCATCATAAGAAATCCAGAGAATCCATTATTTTTCTTTCTCTTCTTTTTAGTATCCACAGCACAGGGAAAGGGAAACAGAGAGAAAAGGTACTGGCAGGAGAATTTTTCAGGAGTTATTTGTGCTGATTTCAAAGTTTTCCTGTTTCCTGGTAGCTGCGAGCCTCTCCACGTAGCTTTCACAGCTTCTATAGCTTCTAAAGCAGTGTTTGGTCTGCATCTGTAGGCGAGGTTTGGCGGTTGACAATTTACCATGTGCAGAAAGAGTCTAAAGAGAAATACTCACAATAGAAAGTGTTTTGAAGTACTCTCCTCATCCCACACCCAATGGAAAAGTCCACATGATTGAAAAAATTATGTTTCGTATAATTTATTCGTAGGAGGACAAAGTTACATTCCACGCATCCAAGCAGGTAACCAAAAATTAATGCTTTCTCCACATCATAATCAATTCACAAACTCTCAGGGAAATTGCTGGTTCCTGTGACTACAGTTCTCAAGCCCAAAATAGAATCCACATTTCCTGACTCACTTCTTTCCTCTAGAACATGTCGCCTAAAATAGGGTTGTCTTTTGGAATCTGAAAATGTTTTCCTTTCAATAACACTGTAAGAGTTGATGGAGCCTGACTCTGTACCTGGACTGTTCCAAGTACCTCGCACACATTCTCCCACTTAGTCTTCTCCTTATTCCCCTTCCCCAGGAGGCAGGTACCATCCTCCTCATTACTGTAGTCCCTGTTATCCAGGTACCGTACAATAAGGTATTTTGAGAGATTACATTCACATAACTTTTATTACAGTATATTGTTATAATTGATATTTTATTATTAGTTTTTGTTGTTAATCTCTTACTGTGCCTAATTTATAAATTAAACTTTAGAATGTATAGGGAAAAACGTAGTATGCATAGGGTTTGGCACTATCTGGGGTCTCAGGCATCTACCAGGGGTCTCGGAATATACCTCCAAGATAAGGGGGAACTACTGCATGTTGACACAGGAACAGATTCAAAGAGTTCTGCGTGCAAAGGATCCTGCAGCCAGGAAGGACAGAGGAGGGGCTTTGATTTGGGTCTTTTCGAGTCCAATAACCTTTGTTCTTCACCACTACATCCCCACAGCAAAAGCAGCATGCTGTTTAGGAGAATAACAAAACTAACATTGGGAAGTCACACAAAAATAAAGATGCATTTTTTTCTATATTTTGTGTGCTTTAGGCTAGAGCCAACTTCATGCTGTCCAAGGTGTTTGGCTAGAGTCCTGTAAAGGACCGGCTGTGTTCAGAATAATGATCCTACAATTTTTTGTGATGTTTCTCTGGTTTTGATTATGAAACAGAAATACCTATCTATGTATTTGAGGAAAGATTATTAACAAAATCCTGGAAAAGAGAAAACTCAATACCTATAAATTCTGAGCTTTATTATCTCATAGCCTATCACATTTTAAGAAACTGTAATAAAAATAATAAGAAACCCTCAAACAACTAAGCACTACTCATAGTTCAATATGCAACATTTCCATGTGAGGCCTTCAAGACCACTCCAACTCTAAGCCTGTTCCTTCTCTTCTCTCCCCCTCCCCATTCACTTGGTGGATGTCAGTTATCAGCACTGTGTCCCTACATTCTGGTCAAAGATAGACATAAGTCCTAAAGAGAATAGATGCAAAGTGCTTACAGAAAAGAGAACAGGTTGTCTCATATCTCCAGATACTTGGAGTGATCTATGGCCAGGACATTGTTATGATAATTTATGCACACACATATATAAGTGTACACACACACACACACACACATGATATCATTTCCAAAACACAAAAGATGTGATCTTTAGGATGACTTGAAACGAAAATTAAATGAGAGTATCTTTGAGGTTGAAATAGTTTTTGTGATTTGGTGTGGGTGGCTAATTGAGGTTAAATCAGGAACAAATTTACGTAGCTTTAAAATGAATAGAGGAGATGTTGATAGGGAAGAAAAAGCCGTCTCAGATTTTGTGGGAACATTTTCTGCAAGATTTTCATGTCAATCTGGATAAGCATGAGTCCTTTGAGGAAAATGCCTGAGGTGATATCTTATTTATTTATTTATTTCCTTCATTATCTGTATCTTTCTTCATATTCTAGAAAGATTTAAAGTGGCTTTCTATATTAACAGAACTGACTTTAAATAATAAATTCTTTCATCTGAAGAACATTGGAGAAGATTGAAATTGAGAACTTCTTGTTAATTATTCTGAGAGCCCTATGCTTTGAAATGGGTTCATCCATTCATCCTTAATCAATCCATTCATTCATTGAGCCATCCATCTACTCATTCATTCATCCATCTATCCATATATCCATAATTCACCCAACATTTATTAAACACCAGCTACATTCCAGATGCTATGCTAGGAATTGAGCATTCAAGGACAAGTATCTTTCCCCATTGCTGGGGGGGTAAGCTTAAACTATCAAACAGTCTCAGGTTACAGAATGATCATTGAATTGAAACTCAGAACTGACTTTGTCTTTGTCTCTCATCCTTACTCATTTTACTGTTCTCTTTTCTTCTATAAGCCCTGGGTACTCATAACCTTGACTGAAAGAAATGTAGACCTCTAAGTATAGTGCTCAATATATAGTCTGCTTTTAATAACATTTTACTAAATAAATGACTGAGTGAATAACTTATTATATCCTGAGGCTTTATAAATCCAAATTTGGTAATGATAATACCATACTTTTCCTATAAAATCAACCATAATATAACCAGTTGAAATAACTTTCTTTGATGGGAGCAGATGGTCAATGTCAAGTTGAGAAGCCCTACTATGATGACCTTTCTCCCCTGCTCAGACCATTTAATGTTGTCTTGCTAAGAGTTACTCAAGGTAACCTCTGGGTGCCTTTTTCTCAACTCATTCCATCCCCTGCCACTTGTCACACTTCATCTCAACCCTCAATCCTCAGCCAGTTCTATCTATCTCTGTCCTGAGCTCTCATCCTGGCCTTCTCCTCTCATACTCCTCTCTCCACATTCATTCACTGGCTAAAAAATTCACACTCACATGGCACCCTTTTATAGGGCAAACTTCAAACTGAGGCCTCTGCAAAATGAGGAATGACAGCCTGACATGGACCAGTCAGAGGACGATTATACCGCATGGTGTACACTGAATCGTTGCTCTGGACATTCCTTTCCTTCCATCTGGATCTGCTCACTCCTTTCCAGCAGACTCTATAGGAAACAATCTATAAAACTAATCCCTTCTGAGGTGTGACTGATTGATAATCACTTAACCTTCCCCTGGGAAATTAACCTTTTTAAATGGACTCACAGATTGAAAACTACCTCAATGCATTCTGTGGTAGAATTTTTGGTTCTGTAGCAGGCTGATGTGGGAGATCTGTTTGAATTGTGGTTTTTCCTGGTGATCTCCAATGAAGAACAAGCAAGAGAGACAGCTTATATTTGGACCCATGGAATGTTGGCTCCATTCATGCATTCATTCATTCCACACTTGTGTAGAGGTCCTACTATGCACCAATACTGCATTAACTTTGTAAGAGGAGGAAAGACAGCCCTACCTCAAAGACTTGAGTATCGTAAGTATTTAGATGCACAAATAGAGCATTAGGACACAGCATGTTAAATGGAATGATAGAGACACAGCAGAGAGTATTGAAAGAGCATCTAACCCATGAGTAGGAAGAATAGGATTGGGTAGAATAGACGATAGGCAAAAAGGCAGGTAAAATTCTGAACCTACACACACTTAACTTATAGTAGGATCAGGATGCTGAAGATCTGACAGTGATTGTAACAGGATTCAGACAACAGAGTCTGTGATAGGTAGTTTGACGGAGGACATTTGATAAGGGGAAGTAGTTCCAATGGCGTTGGAAGAGCTGAAAGACCAAACAGGGGAGAGGAAAGCAATCCAGAAATTAGCAACAAGAGGAAGCTGGCAACATTCCTAGGGCTAGAAGAACAAAGGATTGAGGTATTACAGAACCCAGAAGCCACAACTGCCTGGGACCTGTGGGAGCTGAGACCACAGAGAATACATAGTTACTGCCAAAGACCTCTGGAAGCAGAGAGCTGGGGAGAAATTCCCTAGCCTGCTTTCTCTCTGCTCTTGAGTTGGGATCTTGAATCCCATTGGCTAAACTTTAAGCCAGTTAACAAGAGTGCCTGAGAATGGAGTTTGCAGGCGATATGTGGGAATGGGTCTGAGAGCAGGTAGACAAATGACCAGCATGGCCATCTTAGCTGTTCATCTGCTGGTCATCTGCTCAGTCTTTATATTCTGCAACTTTTCAAATGTATGTTAATTGCTTATGTGGTGGGGAAAATATGCACGTGTTTAAAATTATTATTAAATTCAGAGTAGCTTTTTGTGATTTTTGCACATTCTCAATAGATAAAAATCATACAATTCCTATCATGGGATGGTCTGAAAAAATTTTTTAAAAAATATATTTTTATTGATTTCAGAGAGGAGAAGGAAAAAGAGATAGAAACATCAGTGATGAGAAAGAATCATTGATTGGCTGCCTCCTGCACACCTCACACTGGGGATCTAGCCTGCAACCTAGGCACTTGGCCGGCATTGAACGGGAGCCCTTCAGTCCGTAGGATGATGCTTTATCCACTGAACCACACTGGCTAGGGCTGAAAAATTTTTAGAGTTGGAAAGAGCTCTTCATGTTTGGAAAGGTGGAGAAATTATACTGTAAAGTATTACCATGTGGAAGTAAGGTATTACAGGGAGAGCTTGACCAAATTAATGATAGCTAGGATTTGCTGAGTGTTCTGGTGCTTTTCATGTATTAAGTCATTAATTCTCCTAGCAATCCTTTCAGCAAGCCTTATTATTATTAAGATCCCCATTTTACAGATGGGAAAAGAGATGGACAGAGAGACTAAGTAGGCCTAAGGTCTTTCAACTAATATGTGGTAGAACTAGGATTTGAACCCAGCCAATTGTATTGCAACATTCACATTTAAACCACTGCTCACTCTGCTTCCAAAATATATACTTTTTCTTCTCTTGCCCTATTTTTGTTAGATCACATCAAGCTAAAAGTTAACAAAAGTGTATAAGGAAAATGATTACATACCTGTAAAAGCCATCGAAAGCAAACTATTAATATGCATTTTCCAGAATTTTACTTTATCAAAATTTTATTTTATTAAAAATATCAATTTAATTTTAGTGTTCTTTATAGGTAATGATAAAATATACATATATATTTATTCTCATTTTTAGACTCACAATAATTATGTAACTTCCTTAAGGTAGAGCAAACTGTTAATAAATTGAGTGGTTAGTACTTAAAGACTGTGAAAAACTACTTCAAGTAACGTCACAATCTCATCTTTACAGTAATAGCAGGTTGTTAATTAGCTGAACTACCCAAATACAGAGATTACAGTTCAAACAGTTTTGAGTGGGAGATGATAATGATGCACTCCCTGTTTTACAACATGCTCTATGCCGTGCACTTCAACTCCCATTTTTTAAAATAAAAATTTCCAATGCTACTTAGAAGCCTCTTTTCTTAGACTGAGATTCCTCTGAAAAATAAAGGTCTTGCTAATTAAATATTTCTATCACCAAAGCATATTGGAACAATGGAGCAATATGTAAGAATGAAAAATGCTCAAGGCAGGGAATTTTCTCTAGTCTAGGTTCAGAAGAAAAGGTCATCCCTGTTGAACCTTTTGGAAATGTAAGTTTTAGAAAACTTAAAACTATCCCAATGATTGAAATAAAAAATACTATTTGAAAAAATAATCATTTTTGCTTTCCAGTGGTGGCTCACACTTGTATAACTGTAAGCACAGTAAAGATCTCTTCAGTTTAATGTCACTGCCCATTTCCAGAGAAGGACCCAGGATCGTTTTGTTGGGGAAGAAGGACCGATTGCCTCTGATGGTTTCCACATTCCCAATGGCAGTGTGTTGAGCAGTCGTATCACATCCATTTCATCCCATAGCCAAACAACACTTGTTCTACAAACATTTCTTAAGCATTTTCAATGTTCCAGGCCTTGGATAAGAGTTTGGGGATACACTCAAATAAGAAATGGGCCCTGACCGAGTGTAGGAGAGGAGAAATTTTTTATATCTGATATATGAATTAAAAATTACAGTGTATGTATTTTATCATTGTAAGGGAGATCCCATATAGAGTGCTGTGGGAGCAGAGGCGGTAACAATGATCTGTGCCTTCGTTGGGAGAGGAAGGGGAATAATGGAGTACTAGTACTGCTGGTCAGGAGAAGTTTTGCAAAGGAAATGGTAGTTGAGCACTTGGAATGACAGGGAAGAGTCTGTTGGAGACTGTCAGGAAGAGTATGCCAGCCAGAAGGAAAGGCATAGAGTTTAAGAGGGGGGCTGAGGAGTTGGGCAGGCTTGGATTTGAGTTCTGTGCTGTGCAATCTGAACAAGATACTAATCCTCTCAGAATAAAATGAGAATAGTCATCCCCACCCTGCAGAATTGCTGGGAGGATTAACGATCACAAATATAATATCCCTGGCCCAGTGCTAAGCACAGATCTTCTCATGGAGGGCTCATTCTCTTCATTCAGGTCATCCATGTACAGCTCCAATGTCATCCTTCAGCACCCTTTCTAACGTTACCCCTCACTCCAACCTGGTTCTTTATTAATTTGGCATAATGACTATCAACCCCCCCCCACCCCCCCTTCCCTGGAATGTTAGCTTTATAAGGACGGGGATTTGTTTTTTTCACTGCTATATCTTTAGCATCTGAATGGTGCCTGGCACATAGTAGGTACTTAATAAATATTATCATTACTGCTAATGTTATAAAGCCATGAAAATACATGGTAAGTCATAGGCATTGTGTGGCTGTAGATCAGGGCTCATTGATGGGGTAGAGGAAAGGAAGTTAGGGGCACACTCAAGGTTTTAACTATAAACTGCTAAAGGGCATGGATTTTATCTGGCAGGTTTTTCAGTTAGATCTTTGGACAGGAATCAAAGTTCACCTTGTCAGTAGGCATTGGTAGCAGAAAGCCAGAAAACTCTTGGTGTTGTGATTTAAGAGATATTTAAACTTCACCTACTCTGACCGTGCTGAAATTCTCCCAATTGTCTTCTCTAGTCCTTTGTCTTAAGGCATGAAAGTCCTATGTATTTGGGAGGAGGCACACAGATTTTATATTCCAGCCAAACATGGTTCGCCTTCTTCAAAAAGAGAGTAGAATCCTTATTATTTACTAGTAGATAAGCATGTCACTGTGAAGTTAATTGTTCCATGTAGGATCAGAGAATATTGGAACTGGACTTGCTCTTAATTTAGTGAGGGAGGAACAGAGTCTACACAGATGGCTGCGGAGCCATTGATTCTCCAGCCTGTGCTCCTTCCACTGTGCTCCCCTGTGTTTCCCTCACGTTTTGTTTGCCTGTCTTCCCTACGTTAGCCTCCGTGGGAGCTTTCATCCACACACTCATTGCCTTGGACACAATGATTGGTTCCAGGCTGGGCACCTGACCCCAACAGGGCCAGTGAGAGTCATTTCTGGGGTGGATTCATGGATGCCAAATTAAATCATTTATTAGATAAATGGATTGGATAGGCCATATTTATGTTTTGTCAAGTGGAACTGCCAACTCACAAAATAGTAATTTCCCAATGTTATGATATAATACCCTACTGAAAACCTGGGCTATTATTATAGAACAGACTAAAGATGTGCTGTTTAGTTATTTGCTGGATAATGTTATGTAGCAAGTAGGATGGTGAAGGCATCAATATAGTAATGTGTGTTTGGCATCAGCGACTGAAGAGAGCCAAGAAATAACACCCAGCACATTGAGTTTTTTCCAACCCAATTTATGCTCAGTGTTGACGATGGCTGCCAAATGTTTTATGATAATAGTAAAAAGGCAAAATATTAATTGTGTCTGAAATTGTGACTCAGGGTGCTTTGACAACAAGGATACTTAACCTTTATATGTATTTTTGAGTATTTCTCTATGAACAGGTAGTTAACGTTGCACCTTAACAACATGGATTTCACAAACACTTTCTGCCCTGCTTTTCTCTGCCATTAGCTACTATAGTACACATTAGACTCAAAGAGGTGTATTATCTCCTCCTCGGCCGAGTGGTCATTTGTCTGTGGTGCGGTAAGACTCATTTACACAAATATTGTAGAAGTGTGGTCCTCATTACATTTCCTAAGGCTCTGTGCCTGGTGCTGCATCTATAAAAATGATGAAGACACCATGTTGCCTTCAAGAAGTTCTGAGTCCAATGATCAGGTTATCAATACAAAGACCCTCCTTTTGTGGAAATAACCATTACTTATATGCAAGGGACACTTGTCCATGTTAATGCCAGTAAAGTGTTACTTAGAGGGCCTACTGATGACTGGGAAGGTGTCAAAGCATTTGGTGCACCACTCACTTTTCTCTCTTTTGAGTTTCTGATCAGTGGGGTATATATTCAAAATTCATGAGCACAAGAGAAATGAGCTTTTGTTTTATTAGATGCAGATGCCCTAAAGCTTCCCAAACAATGCTTCTGGCAAATTCTATTATAGAAGCTGACCTAGACTTGAGACTGAAATGAGGTTTTTCTCCCACCAAATTGAAATGGCCAGACCCAAAAAAGTCCTCATTCCCTTAACCAGTAGGGGAGAACCTAGAACAGAGAGAAATGAAGGGTGGTCCTGTTTTGTTGTATTTAATATAAAAGACAGGAAGCATAAGCACACTTGCCATACCCATCAGGGGAAGTGAAGAAATGGGGTAGAGTGCATTTGATACTGAGGACTCATCTTTAGCACAGTGGTCCAAACCACTAGTAAAATGTATGCTAAGGAATGTCACATTTATAACCTTGACATTTACCCCAAAGCTAGGCCTTATAGACCTGAAGGTCTATGATAATCATTGTTTTACATCTTATTTTTCTTCTTTAACATAATGTGGCTCAGAACAATCAGCTTAGAAAATGCATCCTTTGCCTTAACTGGTTTGGCTCAGTGGATAGAGTGTCAGCCTGTAGACTGAATGGTCCCAGGTTCGAGTCCGGTCAAGGGCATGTACGTTGGTTGCAGGCACATCCCCAGTAGGAGGTGTGCAGGAGGCAGCTGATTGATGTTTCTCTCTCATCAATGTTTCTAACTCTCTATCCCTCTCCCTTCCTCTCTGTAAAAAAATCAATCTATACTAATAAAAGGGTAATAAGCAAATTGGTCATGATGCCCTAACAGTCACTACTGAATATGCTAACTATGACCAGTATGCAATTTGACCATCACTCCAACACACAAGATGGCCCCCCCATGTGGCCACAAGATGGCCACTACAAGATGGCTGGCAGGGGAGGGCAGTTGTGGGTGATCAGGCCAGCAGGAGAGGGCAGTTAGGGGTGACGAGGCCGGCAGGGGAGGACAGTTAGGGGTGACCGGGCTGGCAGGGGAGGGCAGTTGTGGGCAATTGGGCTGGCAGGGGAACAGTTAGGCATTGATCAGGCTGGCAGGGGAGTGGTTAGGGGGTGATCAGGCTGGCAGGCAGAAGCGCTTAGGGGCAGGCAGGCAAGCAATTGGGAGCCAGCAGTCCTGGATTATGAGAGGGATGTCCCAGATTGGAGAGGGTGCAGGCTTGGCTGAGGAACACCCCCCCCCACCCCCACCAGTGCATATGTGT
>NW_005871062.1:12939767-13026029 GCF_000147115.1 Myotis lucifugus | reverse complement strand
ATATCTCAAAAAATGCATTCTTCATAAGGAATGAGGATGGCACAAGAGGAACGCATCAGGAATGTCTTCTATGTAAAACTCCTGAAAGGGGAAAGAAGCAGATCTTCTTCCATGGGTGTAGGCTAAAATGTGAGATGAAGGGGACAGGGTCTAGAGGTGGAAGAGAACAGGTCTGGAACTTTAAGGGCTGAACAAGGAGAGCAGAAAGAAGCTAGAAATAAAGCTGGGGTGACAAGCATAGGATGGATTATAAACCATCCTGCTATCTCCACACCCAAATTTGCCTTTTATCCGGAGGCTGTGACTTGCCCTTGAAGATATTGAAATAATGGAATGACAGGATTAGATTTTAATTTTACCAAAAGCGTTTTGGTGGGAATGGAGAGTAGATTAGAAGGGATCTGTTATGGGTTGAACTGAATCCTCTCTCAAAAAGGATAGTTGAGATCTTAATCCCTAGTATCTCAGAATGTGACCTTGTTTGGAAATAGTGTCATTGTAGATGTAATTAGTTATGATGAAGTCATACTGAAATTGAGAAGTTCCCTAATCCGATAGGACTAGTGTTCTTATAAAGAAGAGGAAATTGGGACATAGAGACAGAGGGAAGATGATGTGAAGAGACACAGATGCCAGGGAGAAGTTGGCCATCTACGAGTCAAGGAGAGAGGCCTGGACTAGGTTGTTCTCTCATAGCTCTCATGAGGAACCAATTCTGCTGACACGTTGATTTTTGACTTTTGCCTCCAAAACTGTGAGACAATGCATTTCTTTTGTTTAAGCCATTTAATTTGTTATGGCAACCCTATGAAACTAACACAGAACCCAAAATTATAGACCAGTTAAGAAGACTAATGAGGGCCTGAGCTAATGTGTTGAGATTGGAGTGAATAGAAAGAATTTGAAAGATAATTCAAGGAGTAGAATTGACAGAATTTGGTGACCAATTGGATATGTGGACTTAACATATAGTGATTAAGATGCATCTAGACTTTAGCTCTGGCTCTCCTGCTGCCTTCCTGTGTGAACCTGAACAAGGCATTTGTCTTCTTTATGCTTCAGTTTTGTCATCTGTAGAGTAAGAGTCATGATAGTTCCTATATTGTTGGGTTGTTGTGCCAGGCAAAAGAATACATGTTAAATTTCTATTCCAGTGTTGTAATACAATGTTGCAACATTGGTAAACATAGTAAGTACTCAATAACGTTTAAAAAAGGTTGGTTGTGTGAAAACAATTAAGACTGACCTATGCTTCTGACTTGGCCATCAGTTAGGCTATGATATTATTCAGGGAGAGGAAAAATAATGGGGAAAAATGGGTTTGGGTGACTGAATGATAAATTTGGTTTTAATTAAATTTAAGACATACAAGCAAATGATCTATTATTAAAAATATACCACCTTGCCTTTTATGTTGGCTTTTATGAAGTTCAAGTTTTATAGTTTTAGTTTAGCTACAAGTTTATGTTATCCATTAAAGATAATCTCACATAGAAATGAACTGAACATCATGTTTGTAGGTTATTAGAGAAAAAGAATGACAAAAATCATACTTGTTTAAAATCCTTTTAAAAACCTATATTGATTGAATTGACTGTTACAATGGAGATAGAAGTATTGACTTTTGACAACTTGTCCAAGAATTAGCTCTTAATTAACCTCAGGTTGTCAACTTATGATCACCCTTTCTCGTGCATGAATGATCTCAGATGTGGCAATCTATAGCAGATAAATTGAGTCATCTGACAGAAATTATTCTTGGCTAGGTTTGGCTTTAGGGTCGCCAGATAAAATACAGGACACCCACTTAAATTTGAATCTAAGATAAACAACAAATACTCTTTAAACATAAATATATCTCAAATATTTATTTATACTAAAAAAGTATTTGTTGTTTACCTTAAATTCAAACTTAGTATTTTTATGGGCTAAATCTGGCAACACTAACTCAGTTCCCTTTGGTAGTATGGGCTTCTGTGGAAATGTGTAAAGATAGGTTAGGCTCATAATCATCCTGACTTGAGGTATAGTTTGCCTAAAACGTGGTCTACTTTATTTCCAAGAGCCTTTCTTGAGCTCAGGATTTGCAATTAATGATTTAATGAAGAACATATAAACAAGTACATTGAGAGTAAATACTGCCAAAGGCAGTGCAGTATTTAACAGTGTACAGATGTTGAGAGGATCAACCCACTATATACAGTTTCTCAGAATGATATTTTTATAAGGCTTTATTTAAGATTAAAATATAATGAATATATCTGCTTGTTTCATGCAGATGACAAACTTCTGTGTTTACTTACCTTTGTATAATGTGTTTTCATATACAGTTTGTATGATTGCATTCAAAGAAATAAAATCACAAGCTATATTTAAAATAATTAGAATCATGATGACATTTCTAATGAATAGGGGATGAGATGAGATGGGATTAAGTACCATACGATTTTAATTTGGGCTTTACATCTATCTATGGGGTCCTCTTTGCTTTTTTTTTCTTCTTTCAGCTCATCTATTCCTAAGCTTTTTGAGGTTGACAAGTAGCCATCAGAGGACCATTCTGCCTCATCTTGAACATTCAAAACCAAAGAATGAGAAAACTGAAAAGTTTTGCTTGTAAATCTGGTTGTATTATTTGATTTGTTGCAGAAATTGTAATGATTAGTTTATGTTTGTTCACTTAAAATTAATCAGATCTTTTGCTGTAAGGCATGCTGCTTTTGAGTTTTTAGAATGATTTATCTTCTTTTTTAAAATTTATCTTTATTGTTGAAAGTATTGCAGATGTCCCTCAACTTTCCCCTATTGACTCCCTCCTCCCTGCTCCCACCCTCTCCCCAAGCCTTTACCATGCTATTTTCCATGTCTATGGGTTATGCTTATCCTATATAATAAAATGCTAATATGCAAATTGTCCCCTTGACCAGGAGTTTGACCAGGGGGTGGGGCCAGCAGGCCAACTGCCCGTGGCCCCTACCCCTGGGCGGCCCCACCCCCAATTAGCCCCCGTTGGGGTGGGCTGGCTGGACCCCACCCATGTATGAATTCGTGCACCCGGCCTGTAGTATGCATATAAGTTCTTTGGTTAACCTCTTCCCAATCTCCCCCCTTCCCTCTGAGATTCATCAGTCTGTTGCATGCCTCTGTGTCTCTGAATCTATTTTGTTAAGTTTAGTTTGTTCATTAGATTCTACATATAAGTGAGATCATGCGACACTTGTTGTTCTCTGACTGACTTACTTCACTTGGCATAATAATCTTCAGCTCATTTATTATCGTCTCAAAGGTTAACAGATCCTTCTTTTTTACAGCTACATAGTATTCCATGGTGTAAAGGTACCACAGCTTTTTTAATCTACTCATCTACTGATAGGCACTTGGGCTATTTCCAGATCTGAATTAACAATAGTTGTTGATTAATTAGAAGCTCAATTAACAATATTTGTTGATGAATTAGATGTAAATGATGAGGAAAAGCAATGGATGAAGGACAATTCATAGATTTTTGGTTTGAGGAACCAGGTGGATAGTAGTTTGCAAAGGTCTGACCATCAAATGAATGGAGTGATACTGTGAAAGAGAAACTTCTTCCATTTTTTTATGAGAGTAAAAAGAAGCAAATTGAGGACCAAAACAACAGTATCTTTGATTCCTTATGATTGGGAAACGTAGTTAGTTGATTAATGGAAAAAATAAGTTAAAGAACAGATGCATTAAGAATGGTAATTACAGAACTAACATGTTTTATTTTAACTGAGAACATGTATATTCATTCATCAGTTTTTAAATGTAGGACCAAGATTATTCTTTGGGTATAGATCCATTGATAGAAGTTCTCTTTTATTTTTCTTACATAAACCACATTCGACCGGAGGGCCGGAACAAAAGCATGGATGGAGTGTTTGTGTGAACTAATACAAATTCAAAGTAAACATCATTACATAAAAGGGTACGGTCTTTTTTTTTTTTTTAGTTTTATTCATTTCAAACGGGCCAGATCCGGCCAGGGGGCCGTAGTTTGCCCACGGCTGGTATAGATCCATTGATAGAAGTTCTCTTTTATTTTTCTTACATAAACCACATTCATAATATATTGTGCAGTATTTCTAATTTTAATTTCTGTAAACTTGAGCCAAAACTTAAATTTATATCTGAAGAAATCTCAAAGGAAAAAAAACTTCTAGACTTTTATAAATTTCTCTAATCTTTCACAGTTTTGTCTCTCACACCAGTGCAACTGGAATTACTTTTTAGTTACTTGCTCTTATTACAAACCATTTAATATATTTTCCAGATCATATGTTTTTGTTTTTCCACTCATATATCATCAGATATTCATTAATACTAATTATACAGGTGGACAATAGCAAGTACAACTGAAATGAAGAGATCTGAAAACAAATGTAGCTGATTCTTGGTAAGCCTGTAATACAAGTGGAAGGTGCAATTGTGTTTAGATTTTCTAGGGAGTGATCTACTAGCTATGACCTTAGGCGTTAGCCACAGTATATTTACCGTGGGACTGAAGAGTGTAGGTTAAGCTGGTAAACTGAATAAGGGGAGGTTATATAAGAGAACTTCTACTGTGTATATAAACTAGATCTCACATACGAATAAACATTTTCTATGTAAACACAGTGTAAATGTTGAAAGCCTTAGCTTTCAGAAAAAAAAAAGAATTCTCACAACAGCTTCCCACCCCCTCAAGGGTAGTATGTGATAGGGATGGACACGATTGGAGACCAAGATAGCAGTCATCAATCTGAGCAGAATTTAGCTAACTGCAGAGTGGTATCTCTAAAGAGAAAATAGAAATAAAGAAACGAAAATGGCTTTTGTTGAAGTTCAAAGTCAACAGTTTAACGGCCCCCAAAGAGGCACTTGGACATAATGACTATGTTTGGCAAGGAGGAGGATTTTCTGGGATTGAGAGCATCAGATGGTAAAGACAGCCCTGTCAGGCTTGAGAGCAGGGCTGTGTTCCTGTTTGGGAGGGCCCGGGTGTATGTACCAACAGAACATCCTTAAATGTCAGTGTTCACCAACACAAATGAAGTAGATAATAATTGTTAGTCGATGATTTGTGTTAGAGAAATTAAAACCTTAACCATTGTCTTTCAAGTCAACAAACATTTATTGATTGCCTGCTATGAGCATGGCCCTGTGCTGCCTGCTAGAGATGCACAAATGAAAACCATGCCTCTGCCGCAAGTTCTCACGCTCTGCTAACAAGCAGGCATTTCACAACTAGTTATGATATAAGTCAGACTATAAAGTGCTAGGATGGCCACATCGGATTCTATTACTTCCCTTTCCAGAGAATTTTGGAAGTAAGTCAATTGGTTTCATGTTTCAAACGATGTGGCAAATTATATAACCACTCTACCTTGGTATGGCTTCCTCATCTTTTAAAGGGGTTAGTCATGTTTTGGGAAGCAGTGTAATGCAAAATGCTGTTTTCACTGGGTAGCTCCTTTTAGGCGATACCAATTCTATATTATTTATGGCTAAGGAATTCTTATTTGGGGTCAGACTTCTGTATCTATTTATTTGCCCCTCCATTCACTCAACTAATTCCAGTTGACTTTAAACTTAGCGCAGAAACCATGTACATGTTGCTCTTTATCATTGCCTCTCCATTTACCCATTTGCTTAACATCGACCAGATGAATTAATTCCTACCTGAAGTCTTTATTTCCTTTCTGTGTTGACTTTTATGAGCGGTAGGGGGTGGGGGAGGTGATGCTGGTGAATTCTGTGAATTTGCTACCTACTTCCTTTTAGCATCCTAAATTTATTTTACTGAAGTTTCAAAGGATGCTCCTCCACCATCCTATTGGGGAACATGCCTGTGACCACATTACCCATATAATTAATAATTGTATAAATTTTAATCCATTTCCCCATTAAACAGTTGCCTTTCCAGGCTGAACAGGCCAGTGTTTCAATATGCCTCAGAGAGCAACACCCTAACCTTCCGAACATGTCAGTAGCTGTTTCCTCTATTGCTTGTGCCTTCTCTGTCTTCATTGTGAACATTTTTGATATGTGACGACCATAACCTCACATGGCATTCAAAAAGTATAAGCATTGAAGTTTTATAGGATGCTAATTTCAGTTGGTTTTCTAATGTACTTACATTTTCTTCACTTTTCAGCCCTAGTTCAATCAGTATCCTCAGGGAACTAACAATGACTTCCAGGTATGTACTTTCTCTGCCTGAAGCTGAATAGTTCAGAGCTATTAATTTGATGCCTAGCTCATTTGTCATAAAATATGTTGCCTTATATTTTTAAGTTAATGTCTAGTTACTACTTTTCTAGCCACTTATACAAATTGGTAAGATTTCATACCTATATATTACCTCTTTTCTTAGTTACAAATTTGGAGCTTTTGCATTGAATAAATTTGGGCTTTCTGAACATTTATAAATGTGTTCAGTGTTGGCATCAATGTTGACTCACAAAGAACTTCACTGTGGAGGAAACTACACGTATATCCCTATTCTGAGTAAAAGATTTTCCTGGTCTAAGCCTACCCATGATAAAACTGTCCTATGGCACCACACTGTCTGTCCAGTGGGGAAATTTGCCTTCCTCTTGTTCAAGGACAAGCTGGTATATAGCCGTTTGCTCTAGTATGGCTTTGTTGATGGTTTACAGATCGTGTCCATTCTGATTGGTTGAGGCTTCTTTTCTGATTTCTTGAAGCCTGAGCATTCCCTGTTGTTAATATTTTGAATATGTAATGTGAGTACATTTTAGCTCTTGATTTGAATGCACTGTTTGAAGCTAATGTTTCACTTCTCCTTCCATGGTAGAGGACTGAGATAACCATAAAACAGGTTGAAGTGAACCCACCAATGAAAAATAGAGGGACTGGATTATCTATAATCAAGAATTAATGGTGCAATTATGGGTCTGGCTTGAAGTGATGCTTCTAAGGTTTCTAGGAACCAAAAGTTCTTTGAATGTTTCAGGTGATGGGAGGACATGTTTCTTGTCTGTGTTTTGTGTACTCACACCGGGAAACCTACTTTTGCCCACGTCTGTATTCTTTCTGATTGGTGTTTTGGGATTCTTAGGAAATACAGTCCAACCTCAGTTCTCGAATGTCTCCCATCTCGAACAATTTGGTTCTCGACCAAGTTGTTCATGGAAAAAAGTCTTGGTTGTCAAAAAATAAATTTGGTTATTGGCCTGACAGCCCTTTCATGCTGATACGTCAGCATGAGAAAAAGAGTCTCTCAGACCAAAAACAAAGGAGAGAATTTGCCAGTATGAGTCAGTTTACCACTAAATCTCATGTTGTTAACATCTCAGGAAATTGTGCTGTGAATATTTTTGTGTTTTTGTTTGTTTGTTTTTTGCTTTTGTTGCTGGTGAAATGGATAATTAGCACAATTTTAAAATATAATGAGGCCATCAAGAGTACTAATGTTGCCTGGCCATGAACTTAAAGGCTGCTAGTTCTATTCCCAGTCAGGGCACATACCTGGGTTGTGGGCTCAATCCCCAGTAGGAGGATTGAGAAAGTCAGATGATTATTTTTCTCTCTCATCTATGTTTCTATCTTTATCTCTCTTCCTCTCTAAAAATCAATAAAAACATATATATATATATTTTAAAAAGAGTGCTAATGTTGCTAATGGTGTGAAAGAAACAGGCAATTGAAGAGGTAGAAAAACTGTTGTTGATTTGGATAAACGAAAAGCAGTTAGCAGATGAGAGCATCTCGGAGGCAGTGACATGTGAAAAAGCAAAGATGCTGCACACTGACTTCCTGAAAGCCCCCCTGGAACGAGTGCTGAAAGTGATTCGTTTAGGACTGGTCGGGGGTGGTTGGATAAATGTAAGAAGTGTTTGTTTATAGATTAAAGAGTACATTAGACATGTACGATATATAAGAAAGGTTAAAACAGGGAATCATTTGGGGATATGGAAAAATTAATTCAGTTTACGCCATTTCTAATGGAATGAAAGATTCGGTTTTCAAACAGCCTTCTGGGACAAATTAAGTTTGAGAACTGAGGTTCCACTCTATTCTCAGAAGTAGAATCACTGGGTCAAAAGGCAGTTCCATTTTTAATTTTTTAAAAATTAATTAATTAATTAGTTAATTATTTTATCCTCACCTGAGGATATGTTTATTGATTTTTAGAGAGAGGTGAAAGGAAAGAGAGTAAGAGAGAGAGGAAAGCATCTACGTGAGAGAAACATTGATTAGCTGCCTCCAATACATGCTCTGACCAGGGATCGAACTCATAACCTAGGTATGTGCCTGACTGGGAATCAAATAGACAATGTTTTTGGTGTAGGAACAATGTTCCAACCAAATTAGCCACCCAGCAGGGATATATATATATATATATATATATATATATATATATATATATATATATTTTTTTTTAGGAAACTCCATACTGTTTCCCACAGTGACTGCACTGTTTTGCATTTCTACAAACTGCACTAGGGTTCCCTTTTCTCCACATCCTCACCGGCACTTGCTGTTTGTTGATTTATTGATGGTAGCCATTTGGCAGGTATGAGGTGATACCTCATTATAGTTTTGATGTGCAGCTCTCTGATGATTAGTGACCTTGAGCATTTATAAATATCAGAAATATATTTTGAGGCATCTTCTCTCCCTTTTCTCCTTCACCTCAGCAGTTGAATAGGTTTCCTATTAAGGGAAGCTAAGCAAAATACTGTCATGAAAATATTGGATATTTCAATTAATAAATTCCAAAGAAAAGTGGAATTAGCTAAAAATTATAAAGAGTCCTTGAATGGCTTGTTGATTAGAAACTAATGTAACTCCTTGTCTAGGATAAAATACCAAACAGGCAGCAGCTGCTAGTAATTTGGTGCAAGTAATTGTAGAGCCAATAAGTTGAAGAAGTGCTTATTAAAAGAAACTGCTTTCCTATCTGCTTGTAAGTTCAATTGAGTAATGCACTCTACATGTGGTCTGACACTGGGTAAATTATACACCTGATTTAAAAACACTCCATTCATAAGAGCTCCTATTTTGCTCATCCATAAAATTTTTACTTTCTTCATTACTACTTGCAGCAGTGTATGGCATAATATCTATCAAATTAGGCTTTGAGGACATCTCAGCCTGGCACCCTGCTGACTTGAAACATGTGCTTACTATTACTGCAGTGCTTTTAACCCCATGAGTGCCCTGGTAGCCCTCACAGGCGTGCAAAGTCTGTTCCTCTCTCTCTGCGCTGTCACATCCTCCACCTACTGAGACAGAGAAACATCAAAGATAACGGGATGGGGGTTGGAGTGGGGTTTAGTCCCTGGGCTAGAGAAATAAGTAGTTGAAATTGGTAGAACTAAGACAGGCAAAATAGAAACGGTGTAAAATCTATCACCTTACAGCTTTAAAAAATATGAGCCAAATATAAACATTTGCAAGCAAGGCATTCGGCATTCTGTTTATTTGACCTAATAAGCTCTGAAAAGCAAGACAAAACATACGATAGCACTCTCTGCATAGTTCACGTGAAAACCAACTTTGGGGTGCATCTTATTTATATTTATACATATCAGGGTGACTTTCACTAATTTTGATAGACATGTATTGCCTTCTGTCTACTAAGTGGCAGGCACGATGCTTGATGGTAAAATACAGCGCTGGACACACGCGGCCTTTGCCACCTTGCAGCTCAAATCTTGCAAGGGCGTCAGAATTTCAACAAATAACTGTAATGAAATAGTAAAATATAAATGATCTCAAGACCTTTGTTCAACATTTATTCATTCATTCATGGGAGATGATGTTTGATCCAGTTACTCTGCAGTTACTCCTATAGCAGATATCGCCCCGTTATGGACGTAGATACACTTGTGAATCTCAGTTTCATGCCATTAGATATGTCATGTATTTTTTTCTCCCTGTTCTTATTCCATGCTGACCTAGCAGTCTAATGATTATAATTTAGTTTCCCACCTGGAATGCCCATTGGAAAAAATGTGCTTCCTAAAGAACTCCAGTGTCCATTCTCTTTTGTAATAATACAGTGGGGCCTTGACTTACGAGTGTCCCGATTAACAAGTTTTTTGAGATACCAGCTGTCTCTTGGCTGATTTTTTTGTATTGAGTTGATAGAGTAATTTGAGTTAACGAGCTCCTTAAAGAGCTCGGTCTCTGAACGAATTAAACTCATAAGTCAAGGCCCCACTGTACTTGTTCTAAATTAACAAACTGGTGTATTGATCATAATTTAGCTCCTTATGCAATGCTCTAAAGGTCCTTTGACAATCTAATTTTTATTTTCAATAAATACTTTGTTATTAGTCTTGTGAGATTGGTGAGTGTGCCTTCGTCCCCCAAAAGATGGACCCAACTCTCCGGGGACTGACAGTTAGTTTTGGGGGGCCAACCAAACTCCAGAAATTTGTATAAAGTATGGAAGCCACAGGAGGATATGAGAATGTTTTTAGAAATAATGCTGGGAGAGAGAGAAAGAGAACGAGAGAGAGACAAAAGCTAAATCTCGAGAAATGTCAACCAGCAAACAGTAGAGGAATCAATGCAAAAGGAAGATGGAGAACCAGGATAACTGAAACCAAGAGAGAAAAGGTATAAAAGCTGGTGGGAGAGGTGGATGAGCCTCAGAAATGGCCATTGGATTAGGCAGTTTAAAGGTCCTTCAAGAGAATAGTGTCCATAGAGAAGTGGAAGGCAGTAGGGAACCAGATTGCATGAAGTTATGGAATAAACTAGAGGCCTGGTGCATGACATTTGTGCACTGGGGGGGGGGGTCCCTCAGCCCTGCCTGTGCATCCCTCGCTCCTTACCACCTGCCTTCAGTGGAGGGAGGAGAGGCACCCACCACCACCGCTGTGCTCACCAACCATGAGCCTTGCTCACCAACCATGAGCCTTGCTTCTCCCTCTCCCATGGGAGCGCACTGACCACCAGGGGGCAGCTCCTGCATTGAGCGACTGGTCCTTCCGCCATTCGGTCAATTTGCATATTAGTCTTTTATTATATAGGATAGCTGCTAGGAAAGTGAAAGAGCTGAGAATGGGCTTCTTTACAAGAGAATGTCAGCTTAAAGAGCTACCTTTGAAAGAGACAACCTCATTGTTTGTGGATGATATGCAAAGCACTGGTGGCGAGGGAGAGGATAAATGATGAAACAAGTTCCAGGTAAGGCATTCATGAATGTTTTTATTTTTTCATTTATTCCTTCTTTCAAGTAGAGAGAGCTCATGGATAAGTGGTTAGGAACAGCGCATAGATAAGTGGTTAGGCACCTGGATACCGGAGCCAAATGGCAGAGTTTAGACCTTTGTACTTCTCTGCACCTGCCTCAGAGGGTTGTTGTAAGGATTAAATGAATTCATATTTATAATGCATCTGGAACTGTAATGAATTCATATTTAGCATTTAAACTTGTTTGGTAAGTAAACAAAGGAGTTAGTCTGGACAAGGGAATAAGTACCTGATCCTCTATGAATTCACAACAAATTGTTTTCTATATTTCATGATCTTCTCACAGATGTATTTGAGATCTGAAATTACTCAGAGCCTGCAGTGACTAAAATTGCTATATACATCAGTACAAAAGGTTCTGACAATGTTATTCCTGGGTACAACTAGATGAAATTGCAGAACTCTGTTAAGGAGTTAAAGGAATTTCCTGAAGAAATTGCAAACTAATTTCTTTCACATTTTTTGTGGAACTTGGCAGATCTCACTCCAAGCTTCTTTCAGAATACCCATGGCAACCTTTGGCTTCATGTCTTTCTTTGAATTGAACCTTTTTACCCTCTTCTTTACTCTAGACAACATTTGGAGCTCAGGGAAGTCCATCTGTAAAACTTACCAAGTTTTCTTCGTATTTATTCCTTACATTTCTCAATTGATATCAACTCAGAGAGTATAGGGTTAACATAATAAATGCATCAGATGGCTCTTCCCTTGGGCATCTCAGTTGATGGGTATGTAATTGCTTATTAATTGGTTAGAACATTCTGCTATTAATGAAAAAAAAGGTGTTGACTAATTCACTAAACTTCTTTTCTTTCCCTTCATCTTAGACATATTCCTTCATTTCTGAGTATTATAAGCATTGTTTACTGTGGTTAGTGGCCCACTATTTTTAAAACTCAATATAGGAAACTAGTACATGGTAAATTATCCAAGCTTTCACTTTTCAGAAAAGCCGGTGAGGGTTTGATTAGAACAGTAAACCTATCTCCCCTTTCCCTAACCTGTTGCCAATCTTGGTTTACTTTTATCTGTTGTGCAAGGACAGAGAATGCTGGTGGTACATATTATTTATTTTTTAAATTGCATGTTGGAAAAGAATGCTGATGGCTATCTTGAGAGAGAACGTTCCACCCTCAAGTCTGACGGGGGACTGTGGTAAAGGGTTTGGAGTGGGCTCTTCCCAGGGTTCACCTCAGTGGCTTATCTGAGAACTTGGGTCTGGGATTAGGTCTTGGGCATTCTTTTGATTGGAAATAGGTTCTGAAGGGACTGTCCAGTGGGCAGAGGGCATACCATTTAAAATTAAGTAAGTTTCTTTCTTTTTTAAAATATATTTTTATTGATTTCAGAGAGGAATGGAGAGGGGGAGAGAGATAGAAACATGAATGATGAGAGAAAATCATTGATTGGCTGCCTCCTGCACGCCCTACACTGGGAATCGAACTGTGA
Source organism: Myotis lucifugus (assembly GCF_000147115.1). Lineage (NCBI taxonomy): Eukaryota > Metazoa > Chordata > Mammalia > Chiroptera > Vespertilionidae > Myotis > Myotis lucifugus. The sequence goes on along the minus strand of NW_005871062.1, from coordinate 13,013,345 downwards.
CCTCCTAGTTCATAGGTCGAGGCTCAACCACTATGCAACACTGGCTTGGCTAAAATTGGCTACTAAGAACTGACATGCAGATCCCAAGTTTGAAGGCACCACCCCATGCTCATCAGGATGTGAATTTCAGGTCCATTGTATTTTAGTTCTGTAATTTGGTCCAAATAGCTTAACTTCCCTTAGGCATTGCCTTTAGCCCTTATAAGGCTCAGGAAACTACAAATGTTGCTGCTGCTTCTATGCCCTATGCAGGGTCATACAGTGAACTGGATGAAGGAACTTTGTGTACCACATAGAAAAATCCTAAATGCTTAGGCTTAATCTTAACATTAATATTAGTGTAGGCAGTTAATTAAGTTAGAACAAAGGTAAAGAAGTTGAACTTTCCCTAAAAGCAGAATTAGCCTTAGTTACCTGATTGAGTAGATTTCAAAAAGTGTTAACACCCTTCCTTTTAAATTGACTGAATGGGACAGAGAAATGGACCAGCGGAAAGACGGGACTTAGAGGTGCCAGAGCCCACCACAATACCTGACCCAGGTTGACCCTTAAATTGTGCGGCTTGAATGAATGTGCCGTAGAAATTTCTAAATTATTTTAATTTCCTCATTCATATTTTTTGCTTTTTTTCCAAGTTTAATACAAGCAGATTATATATATATATATATATATATACATATATATATATATATATATAATCTATCTATCTATCATCTATCTATCTATCTATATAATCTAATTTAAATAAACCCCATAATTTAAAAGAAAATACAACAACAAGAACAAAACATGGAAAATGAGGGTATCACAGAGAGAACTGGGAATGGTAGCAGTGATTGTTAGAGGAGGAAACTTGGGGAGTGATTAAAAGAGCTTATTTATTTTTACATTTATGTTTTAGGCACTGAGAACTTCTCTATAAGCTTTATTGTACTTCATCCTCTTAACAAGCTTAAATGGTAGATGCCAGTATTATCCCATTCTGCAGATCAGGAAACAGACACAACAAAGGCCAACAGATTTCCCAAATCCTTATAGCTGTTTGGTGGCCAAGTCAGGATTCAAACCCAGTTGGTGTGGCTCTAAAAATCTGTGCTCTTCACACTGAGCTATGTTACTTCTGAGATGATGTGGACATGTTCCCATGCTGAAAGTAACTACCAGGAGCTGCTGTTCTAAGTTCAAACAAGTACAGAAATAGTCCGCAACAGCCCACCATATTTAGCTCACTCATCATTCAACAGACTGTGCCCTGAACACCCACCAATATCTCTTCCTTCCTTCTAAGATACACCCTGTCTGCAAGGTTACTCTTGTAACTTGCTAAATTATCCAACAATCTGATGCTTCTAACTTTTCCCCAGCGAGGCGTATGCCTTTGGTCTCTCTCTCTCTAGAATTCCAAAGGGCTAGCTTTCGTTTGCCTCTCTCTGTGCTTATGTCCTTCTCCCCAACTTAGGAGTGCACCAAAATCTTATATAATTAGGGAGCACCCTTTTAAGAAAAAGAATACACAACTATACATTCAAGATGAAATAAATAATATTTATTTAAAATTAAAAAAAGGTAATAGATCACAATTTTTATAAAAAGCTGACAAATACCTCCATACCTTGCATTACTAAGGTTGCTCTTAAGACTTTGCAAATGGCCCAGGCAGGGGAGAAATGCCTGAAATATGAGAGTCACTATCTTTGCCCCAGACTGCCCCTGAGAGCAGCTAGTTGAGCCTGTTGCAACACAAGCCCTGTCAACCCTTCCAGTCTTAAAGGAAAGAGCAGTTATGAAAAGCTTTCTTTTGGTCTCACAGACAAAATAAAATAGAAATTAATAATTAAAAATTTAACAAAACAAAAGAAACATAAACAAAGGCTGGTCACAGTAAGATTTGAAAAGATGGATTTAACATCGGATAAACTGGAAAGGAAGGGACAGGCCAAGTAGCAGGTATAATGCTCCAAGCTTACTCCCACGTAGGGTACATTAGCAGGGAGTCTTCTAAAGAGTGAGTCTAAAATGCTTTGGGGACCATGAAAACTTTAGGTTGAATCCCTGTGTGTTACTGGAGACAGAAGAATTACTAAGTAGAGAAGAATGTCTCTAGGCTTCTCTCCATTTTGCTATAATTCCTCCTGAATTAGCAGGGCCCCTGTTGATCTTTCCACTGCCCCTGTGCTTCAAGTGGTCATACCTAAATTGCCCTCCTGTTGGCTTCTCAGGAGGCTGCCTTTGCCCAGACGGAGAGGTAAAGTAATTCAGGTCTCAGTGCAATAGAGAGGAATCAAGATTCTCTTCCATAGTCGATCCTTTCTTTTCTAAACAAATAAAACACTCAGTAACTTTGGGAATTGAAATATTTGGACCATGGTAAGGCCATTGATTGAAGGCTCAACAAAAATCAGATGACATAAGCTTAGGCTGCTGCTGCAAACTAAAAGATGATACAATGATTTTTAAACTTGGCATAATACTAAACAATGCACGAAAATGATTCAAACTACTGATACAATGTGCCATCTTATTCATACAACAGACAACCTTGAGAGTTAGGTGTTTTAGTCCAATTTTATTAATAAGTTATATATCTCAAACCTTTACTGTGTAACAAGTATTATGCTAGCACCCTTAGAAAGAGTCTCATTCATATTGTAATACCCCTATGATATCAGGGTTTCTCCACTGTCCACACTAGGAAGGAAAAAAGGGGGGGGCATGCAATCTGGTTCCATGGTTGGTAGTCTTATCACCCATCTATCTATTGTCAGTGAATTGCCCCAGGGCACACTGTTGGTAAGTCAGGTTTTTCATACCAAGACTGCTTAGTATGTCCAAGAACAAAAAAATCATGTCTAGTAGGAATAGTGGAGGGAAAAATAGATAAAATGGCCTGAATTTTACCCTACCTCAGCTATGTTTATTCCTTCTCTATCTACCCACCCCAACCACCAAGGGTTTTTCAAAACTCAAGTGTAGGGTTTTTCAAAACTCAAGTGTAAGAAAATATTTTATAAAATGAACTCATCACAGTTTAAAATGTTTGTTCTTAAGTTTTATATTGACTTAGTAGTATTTTAGAATAGTCTTAAAGGCATGGGGAATGCTTGAAATCTTACCTTGCATATATTGGTAGCCATACTGTATGTTGTCTTACCCAAAGATCAATGAATGAGCATTAGATGTAAAATGAATAAAAATAATCCATTCTATTTGTGCCCTTTATTTTACAAGAAGAATAATTCTCCATAATCTGCCTTTACTCAGAGTTATGAGAGTATCACTAGATATAGGACATTAATCTTTGGTACTAGGCACTAAAATGATCCAGCATCTAAGAATATCAGATAAAACACAGAGATGAGATTTAAAATGCTTTTCATAAAGATCCTATTTTATATTTAGCTAAGTAATATATGGAAAAATTGGCACCTTTCAGCACCAGAGCAATTACCATCGCTGCTACAGCGAAAGCTGATGCTTGGCCAACACCTGCAGTGGAATTGAATTAATGGAATTGATTTGTAGGCTCATTTTTAGAAAAAACATGAAGTTGTTTTTGAGAAAAAAATTACAGATGTTCACATATTTTAAAAATTTTCCCATAAAAGTAATAGACTTTCTGTTATTAAAGACATATTTCTGGAATAGATCAAGGTACAATTATTAGACATGTCACACTTGCACAGAACATATGAAAACAAAGCTGGTAACACTTTATAGATAAGAGAAAACATTTAATGGGTGCTCACCATATGCCAGTTCTGTGCTACTCACTTTACATATGTCGACTCATTTAATTCCTCTAAACAATGTAGGGATTGCTGTGATTGTGTTCTTGCATGTAGGAAAACTACATTGTGTTTTTTCATGACGCCCAGAGAGGTTATGTAACTTGTTCAAAGCACACAGCTAATAAGTGTGGACCTGGACTAGAACCCAGCATCTTTTCTCTCTAGACTCATAATTTTATCATTAAACAATGCTCTGACTTTGTCTGCCTGCCCTTTCATCACTGTCATTCGACTTAATTTTATTGTTCAGCTAAAATGAAAGGAGACCTCTGATTCTTGGGGAAAGCCATTGGTCCTTTCCAACTCTCTTCAACCTTATTTTTATGGACAGATGGTTATGAAAAACGGGGAAAAATGAAGATAATGAGAAGTTAAAAGGTATATATTCTATGTTTGGGAATAGAGGAGACAGGATTTTGTCATATCAACAGCGCCATTATAAGTCAGAGGACTATTGATACGGAATAAAAAAAGTGAAATCATGTCCTTTTAATATTTTCATGTTTTCTCTGTGTTCTACAAATTGAGTTTGTTCGCAGTGGTACCAAACCAAAGTCAATGAAATGCTACAATAATAATTATACATATGTGTATGCTCGCGTATATATATATATATATATATATATATATATATATATATATATCTATATACCAGTATTTACTAGTATATACATAGATGAGGTATATAGACCTTTTCTAAAATTAATGTGACAATTCTATACAGCTAATCTCAGGGGGGAATTATTTACTGAACCTGACTCTAAAGTCCGAATTCCAACTGGCAAAAGAATTCAGTCCGGAATCTCATATATAAATAGCAGCAATAACATTAACAGCCGCTAACATTTAAGCAACAATGCTTTGTGCCCCACGCAGTGCTCATTGCTTTATGTGCGTTATCTCATTCTCACCCCACCTAGAGACGAGGGACCTTCTGAGGTGAAGAACCCTGGCAGTGTCTCACCAAACCCGGGCCCTTTCAAGCCCGGGTCTGGCTGACTTTGAAGCCTGCCCCTCAGTTCCTGTATCATGTGGCCCACGGCCATCAGCCACCAGATATTGATGATGCATTACTGTTTTGGGGTGCTCCTTTCCACCCTCCCCTGTCCCACATAGCCTCAGATAAGGATCATGAAGAAAAATGTACTCCTGCCACTTCTTCTTCTTCTTCTTCTTTTTTGGTTAGAAGCAGACACATTTGTTGGGGCTCATCAAGACCATCAGCTCTGCACTGGGGCTTGGTGTCGAGGTGTATTACTGCAGTGCCACCTGCATGTGTTTATGTGAATATGTTGACCCGGATCGAGCCTCCGTGTATTACTGCAGTGCCACCTGCATGTGTTTATGTGAATATGTTGACCCGGATCGAGCCTCCGATGAACACCTGCTAACAGCCTGCTGTGCCTTGTCAGTCGTTCCCCATGGTAGTGACTTGCCGTAGGCTCAATAATTTTTCCTTCTAATTCAGCAGAAAAGGGCAGGACATAGGTAGGAGAGATGCCAATGTCTTTGATGCATCAAAGGGCTTGCCCAATCTTACCAAAATGGAATGAGAGACCTATCTGCGCATTAATATATTCCTGTACATCACCAGCAAAGAAAGTTTGGTGCTGCCTTCTTCCTGGTTCTAAAAATTCTGTGAGTTCTTTGATGCTGCCAAGTTGGTGAAATAGCTTTGGTGTGACTTTGCAATCACTGGTGCAAACTAGTTTTTTTTAAAAAACAATAAAACAACCAATGAAAAACAAACAAAATCTATACAAAGTATCAAATTACTATGTTCGGAAATTTAAAAAATGTAAACACCAACGGCTTGAGTTAGTGACTTTGGTACCCACTGATGGAATGAAAGTGTCATTTGTATGACTGAATAGTTTTTTTCTGGCTTCAGATCCGCCTATTGAAGCAGGGAAGTAAGCGTCTGGAAGATTCATGGCAACTTTAATTTCCTTCAGGCAAGGAGTGGAGTGCTCGGCGGGAGGACCGGACACAGAACACCCAGAGCGGGTTTGGCCTGGCAGAGCCACAGAGCCGTTTCTGCCAGGCACAGAGAGAGCAGCTGGGTCCTCGGGGGTGGATTTCACAGGAAGGACCTTGTTAGCCAAGTCATGCACTTGGGTTTTAATCACAGTGTGCTAACATTAGCTCTGTCCTCGTGAAAATCACTTAATTCTCCGTCTCTCACCCTCACCGTCTCTCAAAGGAGAGAGTTGCAAGAAATGATACTTAGGGCTTTTCTAATGGAACGTCCAAGAACCATTCACCTACTGGAGCTCCTTGTGGAGTTGTGAGGTCTAGTTTGTGAAGGTCTCTGACAAAGGCTGCTCTGTGAAAGTTTCAACTTAGAAAATAACCAGTTTTACATGATTATTGAATGAAGCCCCTTATGCATTTTTCAGGAGAGAAATCTGACCCCCATTTTGTCTTAATTAAAAGAATGTATTAGTTTGGTCTCCGGTGTCTTGTCTCCCTTGAGAGGAGCCTGTAACTTTGTGAACGAAACATAGACCTTAACATTATAGCCCTGGCCAGTTTGGCTCAGTGGATAGAGCGTCGGCCTGCAGACTCAAGGATCCCAGGTTCGATTCCGGTCAAGGGCATGTACCTTGGTTGCGGGCACATCCCCAGTGGGGAGTGTGCAGGAGGCAGCTGATTGATGTTCCTAACTCTCTATTCCTCTCCCTTCCTCTCTGTAAAAAATCAATAAAATATTTTTTTAAAAAATTACAAAGGCAGCTTCATCAATATATCCATCTGGGCATATATGATATTATCAAATCTATAAAATGGAAGTCATTGGACAAAATGCTTTTTGATATGAATGAGAAATTTAGCTTGGTTAGTTATGGAAAAATTAATAAAAGACAAGAATAAGAAAGGTCTGGCTTTCCCCCCTCTAAATAATTTAACTAGCATTTCACACTTGAACTTCTATAGAAGCTTTCATATGTCTTTTATTTTAACGGTAAATTCACAACTTTATACCATTTCCTACATTATACTGAAGTCTTGTCTTCCAAATAGTCTCTTAATTGCTGCCTGCCATTTCTGTTTGATGCATAAGTGTGAGGTGTTTCTGTGGAAGGACATTAAATAGTACACATACCTCTGCATGTTTGCATATTTAGAAAGATAGAATTCCTTAATATATAAATATGTGACTTTTAAATACATACACATGGCCTCTTTTGTATGTGGGCTTTTTGACTGATGAAAAACTTAATTCTGTTGTGCCCATTACACTTCCCTCTGAATAAAACCTCACAGAGTTTAAGGTTTTATTATTTAGAAGAAAAATCGTGGTTCCTGACAAATATTTCTGAGGAACAATAGCGCTTTTCTGGTTGTGAAAGGCAAGCTGAAACCATACTACAAGAGAACACAGTGGACCTAGTAAAGCAACATTGTACACTCAGAAAAGATATGCAAATTTAAACAGAGCACTTTTAAAAAATAAAATCAAGAAGGGCTATTTTTTTTGTTTTTATTCGTTGTTTTTTAAAATATAAAACGCCCTTCTTCCACAGTTTAAAGCTTTTTTTATTTTTTCCCTCCCTTAAGAGGTTAGAACTGTATAGAGATAGTTACATACACGGGCATCTCAAAATACGAGGGCACCATACATACATGTAATTGGTTGCTTTTTTCCTTTTCCTCGGCAGTCTGTAAAAAATGTGAAAATGCTCCTGCTTCTGCCTGGCCATTAAAAGGCAGTGGCTGCACCATACTGTGATTTGGAAGCTGAAGAAAATGGCCAGAACTGACTGATATCTGATAAACAGTAACAGGAGTCAGTTTATTGCACCAATCGTTAAATAATGGTGCTGATTATAAGGCTGCTAACTGCAGATGCTGTAATTGTCTGTCATAAATCTTAGTCATTTGTGACAGGAGCACAATGAAAGGGAGCATCTGCTTGAGGGCAAATGACTTCTGATAAATATCAGCTCCACGAAAATGTACTTGGATGTGTCTCAATATTTTGGAGAGCCATTCATGTTGCTTCCACAAATGTGAAGTTATTATTGGTTTGTATTGATTTTGCCACCCTTTTTTTTTTTAAAGAGACAGAGAGTGACTCAAGGTTGAGTTGAATAGCATCTCAGCTCTTTATCTGATCTACTCATTTCTCTCAAATGCATGTTTGAGTGAAAAAAAATAATTGCACTTTTTTTTTTCTTTCAGTAGATTGCTGTTCAGAAACACAGCCTGGGAAATTCAATATGCAGCTTATAAAAAAAATAACAAAAGCCAACATTTGTTGAAGGGGGGAGGGAAGACTTTTGGATTTTTACAAAGGTTATTTTTTTCAGAAAAGATTTTAAGTTTTAAAATGCTAGTCTCTAATAAATTTTAGCTGCATGAAAATGAATTGCATGTTTTCCTATTATGCCTATAAAAGTAGTTAATGTTATCATATTCACTATAAAATTTACCCAAATAATAAAAACTATGTAACAAGACTTCTTCTAGTTTAAAAAAATTTGGAGAAGTTAATATTACATAAAACTAATATCCACGTTTTAAAAACAGCTTTTTTCTAAAATATTTATTTCATATTAAATATTTAGTGGCTGCATCAAGGACAGCTTAGAAGAAGTACAAAACAAAGAGAATGAGGAAAAACACATTTTCTGCTGTGGAAGTTCAACCCTTACAAATGTGGTTTGAAGATGGTCAGAGTTATTAGTAAGTGAAGGCTGTATCTGTTTGTGGCTGTCAAAGGTTATCAGATGTGGCTCTCTCAACAGATCCTTCCATGTGAAGAAAGTGAAAGTTTTCCAGTCTGTTCCATGCAATTTCTCGATTTGGGAGAGTCCAGCTGAGTGGTCCAGTCATGGCTAAGGGTATGGGATTGAGGGGATGCGAGGATGTATCAGAAAGGTGGGATGCACTCAGGAAGCCAAAAAACCACACGTTATGTGGGCAGCCTGAAGTCTTTTCTGAACTGCTCTGCTTCTACAGTATTTGTAGTTCAGTGCCTCAGGCTGAAATACCGGGATGAACTCATTCTCACATCAACAGAACAAAGACTCTCAGGACTGTGGCAGTGGCAGCATTTGTGGTGTCACCATCTTATTCAGAAGAAGATATAGATATACGTTTTCTTTGGAATTTCTTTGGAATGTGCTCTTTGGAATTCCTAATGGCTCTAATAATTGTAGACGCTCAGAGCCTCATGGGAACAGGGCCCGGTGTGTGGGACCGCCTTTAATTAATGATTCTACTTAAAACAAAGAGTTTCTGGTTATTTAGTAATTAAATTTTCTGGGAGAATATCTGAAACAGAGTGCTCTGTGATGACCCTACTTTTTATAAAGGCAAATTTGGGCAAGTGATATGGTCTTCATTGGTATTTTTGAGAAATAGGAAAACAGGTCCTAAACCTCAACCTTGTATCAAGATGTGTGAGGAAGGGAGATATATAGAAAAAAAAAGTATATTTTGGTGTCAGACCAAACTGAACTTGATTCTTAGCTCTACCAGGCAAGTTCTTAGCCTTTTGCATATGTCATTTTTACAAGGACGCTTTCTGTTGATACTAGGGTTGTAAGATGTAGTACCTATAAATCATTTGGTACAGTGCTTGACACAAAGGAAACATCCAATAAATATCTGTAGTTACTGTTAATTATAATATTACTACCATTGTATATTTACTAATTAATATTACACATTAATAGCAGTTCTAAATTGCACATGCTTGTCTGGGTTTGCATTTGCATTTGCATGTCAGGCATGGCTAAGGGTATGGGACTGATTTAATATTGTGATTTATCTCTTTTGGAAAGAAGCTGATTGGAAACTTAGATCAATTTATATTTTTATGTGTATGTTTCCATGAATAAGGACAGAAATGAAGCAAATATATGTTACATACCTAAGTCTTGTCCTGCTGGTGGTGGAGGTGACGAAAGGAGTTCAGGGGGGATTTAACCCTGCTTTCACGGAGCTTGCTATATTGTCAGGTAGAGAGAACTAGCAGTTAATTACACATTAATGGTCTCATGTGTACTAAAGAGTGTAGTGTAACAGAAGGTTAGAAGGCCCTGCCGTGGTCGGCAAACCGCGGCTCATGAGCCACATGCGGCTCTTTGGCCCCTTGACTGTGGCTCTTCCACAAAATACCACGTGCGGGCGCGCACGTACAGTGTGATTGAAACTTTGTGGCCCATGCGCAGAAGTCGGTATTTTGTGGAAGAGCCGGTATTTTGTGGAAGAGCCACAGTCAAGGAGCCAAAGAGCCGCATGTGGCTTGCGAGGCATGGTTTGCCGAGCCGCGGTTTGCCGACCACTGCTCTAGAGTAATTGGAGAATGGATCTGAGCTAGGCTTTTAAGGCCCTAGTCCAATGTGATTTGGACAAGTCTAGTCACCTGACTTCAGTGAGGCCAATAGCATGAGCGGAGACATAAGTATGACATATGATATATGGAATAAGTATGATGTATTTGGGGATAATTGAAATAACAGAAGAGAGTATGTGTCGGGAAAGAGTGAGAAATAAATGAAGTTAAATTGGTGGTTGTCATTGAGGTCTTAGTAATGTTATCATTTTTATTATCATTAATGGCTAGCACTTATTAACTCTAATCATGTGCCAGCAATTAACTAAGTTCTTTCATGCATGATTTCATTTTTGTTGTTGTTAATCCTCACCTGAGGATATTTTCTCATTGATTTTTAGAGAGAGTGGAAGCGGGGGGAGATACAGAGAGAGAAACATCAATGTGAGAGAGACACATCGATTGGTTCCCTCCCGCACACACCCCTACCGGGGCCGGGGATCGAGCCTGCAACCCAGGTACATGGCCTTGACAAGAATCGAACCTGGGTCCCTTCAGTCTGAGGGCCGATGCTCTATCCATGAGCCAAACCAGCTAGGGTTCATGCATGACTTCAATTAAACCCAACAGCAAGCCTATAGAGATAGGTAATATTAGTCCCACTCGTCAGAAAAGGAAATTAAAGCTTAGTGAGTTTACAGGAAAGACAGTATGGTATGATGGGTGAGAGTGCCAACACTATAGCCAAACTGCCTTGGTTTGAATGTCAACTTTACTATTACCAGCTGTGTGATATTGGGTACTTGCTCATCCTTTGTGTTCCTGTTTCCTCCTCAGAAAAGAGGAATAGTAACAGTACCCAGCTCATAGAGTTATTGTAAGGATTCAATGAGTTTAATTTACATTAATAGGGGGTGTCCCCAAAAATGTATTCGTACATTTTTATTAAAATAAATTTCATGTTCAAAATTGAGCTATCAGCTGTTAAAGTATGCATACATTTTTTGGGACACTCTGTATATGTTTTAGAATGCTATTCAGTATGTACATAGTCATGTAATATATGTGTTTGCTTTTATTAAATCAATAACATATGGATATTGAGTTAATGGAAGACAGAATATTTATATGACTACTTATGTTGACCATCAGTTAAAGCTGACAGGATAATTTATACAGTAATTTATAATCATTATGGAAAAATAGAACATTAAGATAAGAAAATTAAAAATATTTACCTTATTTCTCATATACAATCATTATTTTATTGTATCTTCTTTCAGAATGTATATTTATGCATATATGTCTACATTTTTCTCTTAGAAACATTATTTCAACACATACAGCTGCATTATAGTTTTTGATGATCATGTAGTAATCTGATATATGGATGCAGTATACAAAATGAAACCAATAACTTGCCTGATAGTCTGTTTCCAGTTTCTTTTTGCTATTACAAACAATGCTACAGTGAATAACCTCATGAATTTATTGAATTATCTTCTTAGGATAATTCCCAGAAGTTTAAATTCTATAACAAAATTATGCCATTTGTCAAATCTCTCTATATATAAAGTTAATATGCAGTGTCCCCTCGTGAGTTCGACCAGGAGACCGGGAGTTTGATCGCTCGCTATGACATGTGTACTGACCACCAGGGGGCAGTGTGGAACATGGCGGGCGAACAGTGGCAGTGGCGGGGTGCTGAGGGAGCAAGGGAAGGAGGAGGTGGGGAGGCGGGGAACCCGATCGCCAGCCAGGCTTAGGGATCCTACCTGTGCACAAATTTCGTGCACTGGCCTCTAGTATATTATATCCATATATATTGCCAAAGCACCCTCCAGAAATTTTTAACAATTTCCAGTTTCATCAACAGTGTATGCTATTTTTAAATATATATGTATTTATTTTAGAGATGAATGGAGAGAGAGAGAGAGAAACATCAATGATGAGAGAGAATCATTGATAAGCTGCCTCCTGCATGCCCCACATTGGGGATCAAGCCCGCAACCAGGGCTTGTGCCCTGACTGGGAATCTAATAGTGATCTCCTGGTTCACAGGTCGACACTCAACCACTGAGCCACGCCAGCCGGGCTATATGTTCTTTATAAATTTTAGATATTAACCCATTATCAGATGTATCATTAATGAATATGTTATCCTACTCAGTGGGTTCTTTTCATTTTGTTGATGGTTTCCTTTGCTGTACAAAAACTTTTCAGTTTGTTGTAGTCCCATTTGTTTAATTTTTCTTTCATTTCTCTTGTCTGAGGAAATATATCAGAAAAAAACATTGCTATGTGAAATGTCCAAGGTTTTACTGCCTTTGTTTTCTTCTAGAATTTTTATTGTTTTGACTCTAACATTTAAATATTTAATCCATATTCAGATTATTCTTATGGTAAGAAGGTGGTCTAGTTTCATTTTTTTTGCACATATCTGTCCAATTTTCCCAACCCCATTGTATTTTTTTGCCTCCTTTGTCAAATACTAATTGACCATAAAGGTGTGGGTTTATTTCTTGTCTCTATTCTGTTTCATTAATCTATATATCTGTTTTTATGCCAGTACTATGCTCTTTTGATTACTATTGCCTTGTTGTATTGTTTGATATCAGGTGGCACGATTCCTCCAACTTTGTTCTTTCTCAATATTCCTGTGGTTATTTGGGGTCTTTTGTGGTTCCATATAATTTTTTTAATGCTCATCAAATTATTCGTGCTATGTCATTAATAATGGCTACTCTTCTTGATATTCCTTAGGCTAACTGCTTCTTTGTTTTCCCTCTGGGATTTATTTTTTTATTTTTAATGAGGTTTTTCTTTTTATTATTGATTTAGAGCAGGGATGGGGAAACATTTTTCTGCCAAGGGCCATTTGGATATTTATAACATAATTCACTGGTCATACAAAATTATCAACTTAAAAATTAGCTTGCTATATTTGGTCAAACATATAATTAACTCACTCTAATGCCTTGGCAGGACCAGACGAAATGATATTGCGGGCCTTATATGGCCCGTGAGCCAGATATTCCCCACCCCTGAGTTAGAGAGAGGAGTGGAGAGAGAAAAAAAAAACATCGATTTGTCACCTCCTGAACATGTTCTCACCAGGGATCAAACCCACAACATAGGCACGTGCTCCAACAGGGAATCGAACCAGTGACCCTTTAGTGTATGAGATGACACGCCAGCCATCTGAGCCACATAGGCCAGGGCCCATATAAATTTTTAGAATTTTTTATTTTTTAAATTTTATTTATTTATTTGTTTGTTTGTTTATTTATTTAAAATTAAGTTATTTACTGTTTAATGTATTACATAAGTCTCCCTTTTTCCCAATTTACCTCTCCCCGGCTGCTCCTAACCCCCAGCGCATGCCCTCACTCCCCTCCCCCCGATCTGTGTCATTGGTTATGCTCATATGCATGCATGTAAGTCCTTTGGTTGATCTCTTACCCCTTCACTCCCTGCCTTCCCTCATTCTGTGAAATATGCCATTGGTATCTTGATAGGAATTGGTTGAATCTAAATTTTTTTTTGTGTAGTATGACCATTTTAATGATATTAACTCTTACTGTCCATGAACACGACATATGCTTCCACTTATTTGTTCTATTTTTTTTCTTCAGTGTCTTATAATTTTCTGAGTACAGGTCTTTTATATCCTTGATTAAATTTATTTCTAGGTCTTTTATTTTTTGAAGCAATTATAAATGGGATTGTTTTCTTGGTTTCCCTTTCCAAATAGTTCATTATTGGTGCATAAAAATACAACTGATTTCTGGAAAACTGAGTTCATTTATCAGTTCTTGTAGGTTTTTGGTAGAATCTTTAGCGTTTTCTATTACAGTATCATATCATCTGAAAATAATGACGGTTTTATTCTTCCTTTCCAACTCAGACTTTTTATTTCTTCTTCTTGTCTGATTGCTGTGGCTAAGATCTCCAATGCTATGTTGAATAAAATGGTGAAAGCATACATCTCTGTCTCTTTCTCAATCTTAAGGGAAATACTTGTAGTTTTAGTTGCTCTGATTGGATGTTTTTATTTTTTACCTTGTCTTCCATATCACTGATTTGATCTTTGACTTCATCCAACCTACTATTTATTCCTTCCAGTGCACTCTTCATTTCAGACATTGTATGCTTCATTTCTGCCTGGTTCTTTTTTATGGTTTCTATGATCTTTGTCATGGTGTATAGTTCTCACTAAGTACTTTGTAGTTTTCAAGTGCCTTGAGCATCCTTATAGCCATTTTTTTGAACTCTATATCTGATAAGTTGCTTGTCTCCATTTCATTTAGCTCGTTGTCTAGCAATTTCTCTTGTTCTTTCATTTGGGGCATATTTCTCTTTCTACCCATTTTGGCTGCCTCTTTATGTTTGTTTCTATGTATTAGGTAAATCTGCTATGACTCCCAGCCTTGGTAGGGCGGTCTTATGTAGAAGGTTTCCTGTGGGACCCAATGGCACAGTCTCCTTGATCACCTGATCTGGATGCTCCAGGGATGTCCCTTGTGTGGGTACATGTGCCCTCATATTTTAATTGAGTCTTGATTGCTATTGGCCTGTTTATGTGTGGGTGGACCCTCAGGCTGGTTGACTGTGAAGATCAAGCTCAACCACAGTGTATGAGGTGCTGTGCAGGTGCTGACCATATAAAGCAGAATTTGCCTCAGAAAGGTCTGGTGTCTGCCGAGATCTCCCTTTGGATACGCTTCTTGTGAAGCTAATGGGCTCCTGCTCTGATGTTGTCTGAAGCTGGCCACTGGATGTATTGGTTCTGGTGCCTCTTAGGAGGGACTCTGGTATGGGCCAATGTCAGATGCTGCCTGTGAATGACCCTGGGCAACCTGTTAGGAGCTACAAAGCAATCCACAGTTTGTGGCTGCCTCTGCTGGGCCTGGGTGTGTGCAGGAATGACCAAGCTGTGCACCAAGGTTGGCTATTACCAACACTGGGCTTGGGAGCAGGTCAGCAAAAGTTCCCAAGGTACCATGAGATCTGACTTCACCTGCCTCTGCCTGCCAGCTGCCTGTTAGGCGCAGCCACTGAAAGAAGCCTCTGACTGTACTCAAGTTGCATGAGGTGGGTGATCAGTGAGTCATTAGGTCGGGGCGAGTGGTGTTAAATAGATTGATGCACATTCAAACTCAGTGCCAGTACTGGGTCTGAGGTCACTCAGCAAATGTCCCAGGATATACCAAGTCTAGCTACAACCCACTTGATGCTCACATGCTTTTGTGGTGGGGCAGGCTCTCAGACAGTCATTGGGGTGAGGCCAACAGAGTTTATCAGGCCCAAACAGATCAAAATTTGGCTATGTGAAGGGAGGGCTCTGCATAGTTCGGGCATGCAAGGGGACAATGTCCCCTGTGCTAGAGCCACACACAAATCAGTCTGTCTCACATTCTGCTCAGTGTTCAGTCTCAGCAGGGCAGGGCCACCCAGAGTTGGCAGGATGGGGCTAGTGGATCTCCCATGAGGGGACGTGCTAGTCAGGTTTGGTGGAAGGTGCGGGAAGTGGCCTCCACACCAGAACCACACAACTCAGTCTGTTCCAGATTCTGCCCAGACCTGGCCGGGTGGAGCCACCTGGATTCAGGAGGGTGGGGCCGCTAGAGCCCAGAGAGTGGTGCTAGCAGATCTCTTGGGAGGGGGAGGCACCAGTGAAGTTCACGGGAAAGTGGGTGGAATAGCCCCCATCCCAAAGCCACCCAGCTCTATCACTGACACCCCCCTGGGTCTGCCCAGACTTCTACACCCTGGCCTAGGCTGCGGACTCCTCAGTAGGTTGCATGTTCCTCAGGGTGGGGTGACAGGGAGTCCAGAGGGTGGGGTAATTGCATCAGTTGTATGGAAGGGTATGATCCACCCAAGAAAGATGATGTCTGTGGGCTGTGTGGGAGAGTGACTCAGCACAGGGATCACGGTGGCTGTCCCTTCTGTTCTCTCCCCAGATGCACAAACATCAGTCTCTCCTCATGCATCCCTAGTCTACTCTACCCTTTCTCCTCCTCCAGAGTCCAAGGTGAGAGACTGTGAATGAGATTTTGTGTATTGGCCCTTTAAGAGTGGCCTGTGTCTCTTTCAGACTTAGAGGACAGAATTGCTGATTCTCACAGCCTGATATTATGTGGGTGCCTCTTTCTGGTTCTACTGCTCTGAACTGGGGACCCTGGCTTGGGGTTGAAACCTCATGGAAATATCACTTGTCATGTGTGAGGGGGGAAATAAAGGTGAGAGCTGTTGCTCTGCCAGTTGGTGGAGCAATGACTGTATAATCATTTTAGGCAGTACCAAAACAAAACAAAACAAAACAAAACAAAACAAACGCATACATGGTGGAATGTTTTCTGCATAGCCATAATTTTTTCTTAATTTAATTTTTATCAAAGTCAAACACATACATAGTTTTAAAACTTAGATAATACTATAAGATTCATCATGAAAATCATGCGTTTCATGAGAATGCTTTCCCACTCTGTTCTTGTTCCCCTGAAGCAACCAACATTTGGGTTAAATGAATAATTGGTGTTTACATTATGATGATGCAAATTTTCTTCATAATTGAGTTGTATGGTATGCTATCACACTTGTTTTTTATCTGGGCTTAATGATTGCCTCATATTTTATTAGGTTTCTTCTTTAAATTGCCTGTTAGAACTATATTCCTGTCAATATGATTAAGCATGCTAGATTAATCTGCATCAGCTATGTCCTGAAATCTTTCTGCTCTAATCCAGACTATTACTCTCTATGCTGGTACATAAGCATCATCCCACTACCATAATTCTAGGAATTTACCTCACTTCTCTCTTGGGTTGGATCCCATGTCCAGTTTTTATCCTTTATTCTCTTATTGTGGGGGTTATATATCCTGGTGATTTCCTGAGACAGTGAGTAAAAGAGGTAAATATTTTTTAATCCATACAGTTCTGAAAATATCTATAATCTATCTTTACACATGCTAGGTATAGATCTCTGTTGTGAAAGAACTTTTTTCAGTATTTTTATGATATTTAATTACCAGAGGCCCAGTGCACAAATTAGTGCACCAGTGGGGTCCCTCAACCTGGTCTGCGGGATCGGGCCAAAACCGGTTCTCCAACATCCCCCAAGGGGTCCCTGATTGTGAAAGGGCACAGGCCAGGCTGAGGGACCCCACTGGTGCATGATTGGGGCCGGGGAGGGATGCGGGAGGTTGGCCAGCTGGGGAGGGATCATGGGAGGGCTCCAGGGCATGTCTGGCCCATCTCGCTCAGTTCCGATTGGCTGGACCTTGGCAACAAGCTAACCTATCAGTCGGAGCATCTGCCCCCTGGTGGTCAGTGCACGTCATAGAGAGTGGTTGAGTAGCCTTAGCATATCATTAGCATATTACGCTTTGGTTGAACGGATGGCCAGACGACCGGATACTTAGCATATTAGGCTTTTATTATATAGGATATTTTGGTTTTTATAGTTCTTGAGAACTTTAAATTTGATTGCTGATCCTTCATATATGACCACCTTTTTTTTAAAAAAAAATATATTTTATTGATTTTTTACAGAGAGGAAGGGAGAGGGATAGAGAGCCAGAAACATCGATGAGAGAGAAACATTGATCAGCTGCTTCCTGCACACCCCTGACTGGGGATGTGCCCGCAACCAAGGTACATGCCCCTGACTGGAATCGAACCCGGGACCCTTCAGTCTACAGGTCGACGCTCTATCCACTGAGCAAAACCGGCCAGGGTGACTACCTTTTTTTGTTTTTCAATTCTAGAAGCTTTTAGGATATTTTCTTTATTCCTAAAGTTCTAAAATGTCATAGTGATAGATTCTGGCATACAACTTTTGTTTTTTTTGGAATCTGTAAATTCAAGTATTTGGTAGATTAGACATATATTGTGGGTTAATTCATGATAATTTCTTTCCCCTGTGTTTTCTCTTTCTGGAACTTCTACTTGTCATATTGATTGATGTCCACTTCCTGGATCGATTCTCTACTCTTCTTATCTTTTCTCCCCTATTTTTTTTTATTACTTTGTCTTTTTGTTCTACATTCTGGAAGATGTCCTTGACTCTATCTTCTAATAATCCTGCTGAATTTCTTAAAATTGTTGCTATTATATTTTTTTAAGATTGTAAGAACTTTCCATCGATCTAGTCTTGTTCTATGATTGCAATATTTTTTATATCTTTTAGGATCCTAATTATATATTTAATTGTTGCTCTCTGCATTGCCTTTATTTTCAGTTTGTGTGTTTAAATCATTTCATATTTAAAACACAAGGCACCAAGAAAATATGGGTAGCAGTGTGTGTGACTGTGTGTGTGTGTGTGTGTGACCAAGAAAATATGGGTAGCAGTGTGTGTGACTGTGTGTGTGTGTGTGTGTGTGTGTGTGTGTGTGTGAGAGAGAGAGAGAGAGAGAGAGAGAGAGAGAGAGAGAGAGAGAGAAAGATGGGGGGGGGCAGAGAGGCAGGAGAGGATTTTACTCATAGGTCTTTAATCTTAAGTTGGCCATTTTCCCCAGAGAGCAATCATCTAGTATCTTGCCTGGAAGCAAAAATCTGACTGCCATATTTTGAAGGATTCATCATAGAGTATTTAGGGCAGCAGTTTTCAAAATGTGGTCTATGGATTGATCCCAGGGCTTCCCAAGACTCATTTAAGGATTACAGAGCCAAAAGTATTTTCATAATAATAAGATGATATTTGCCTTTTTTACTATGTTGGTACTTGCCCTGATGATGCAAAAACAACTGTAGGTAAAATTGCTGGTGCTTAGCACTAATCAGGGGCACTAAACTCTGCTAGCACTCACTGTATTCTTCACCGTCATGCGCTTGCAGTTAAAACAAAAATTAAAGGCAGTTGCACTTAAGAATGTCTTTAATGAAATGTGAAAGTTATTATTTATTATTTACTCTTGACCCTTGAATGCACATCCTTTTATTGCTCTCTGTGACTAACGAGAAGTACACACAAAATACTTCTGCAGCACAACCAAGCACGCCTGGTGTCTGGAGGAAAAGCCCTTGTGCAATTGAGTTACAAGCTGAACTCCCTGTGGTTGGTTTTTTCCTCAGAAAACCATTTTTACTTGAACGAATGACTTACAAAGGATGGTCATTCTGATGTGGCTATTTGGCAGACAGTCTCTCAGAAATGAACAATCTTGTCACTTCAAGACAAATGACTGGTAGTATTTGTTGCCAATAATGGAATTTAAGTTTTCAAAAGGAAGTTAGGATTTTGGAAGACTTGTATCTTTCACCACCACAAACTTGAAATCTTCACAATAATGTGCTCAGCAACTATACTCACCAATATGACTTTTGAATATTGTATAAAAAAGTGTACCATTATTTGGAAGATCTACCTAAATAAGTAAACTGGTACTTCCCAAATAACCAATGTAAAATGTTAAAAAATAATGCATGGGTAAAAATGAAAGATAGACCAATGGATTATAATGTAATCAAGTAAAAAAAATCATTGATATAGTTTCAAGTTTCATATTGCAACTCTCCTTTCAGAAACTACCATTCGTTGAGTTGTGGTGTAGCATCAAAGAAAATTACTCACAATTACCTAAAAAGGTTATCAAGATACTCATCCCTTTCTAACTACGTATCTTTGTGAGGTTGGATTTTCTTGATATGACAACATATGACAAATTGAATGCAGAAACAGATATGAGAATCTATCATTAATGTCTAGGCTGGACATTAAAGAGATCTATGAAAATGTAAAACAGTGTCACTCCTCACTATTTTCTTTTTGTTTTTGAAAAATAGTTATGTTTTCTAAAATGTTTCTTGCAGCAGTATATAATAGGCTTGCTATTGTTATTTACTTGATTGCTAAATAAACACTTTTGTCATTTATTTCAGTTGTAATTTATAATAAGATATTGATACACATAACCAATGTAAACAAAAACTCAGAGGTTCTTAAAATTCTTAAGAGTGTAAATGGTCCTGAAACCAAAAGCTTGAGAATACTTGACATAGACAGTTACTTAACCCTTAAGTTTTTTGTATGGTTCCAAACCTCCACTCTCTATTATCCTAATACCTCCTAATATAGAATTTATCTGATAAGCCTCCTGGTTGGTACAGGGAGAGAAGGATCTGAGAGTCTAATTTTTTTCCCAAACAGATTTCCAACTACCACTTCTTCCTCGATGCATGAATTAACAGACTTCTTGTGTGTGTGTGTGGTGTGTGTGTGTGTGTATATATAGCTTATTTATTTATTTATTTATTTATTTATTTATTTATTAAATGCCAGAGAGCATTAGGCTAAGTGAAATAAACCAGTCTGAGAAAGATAGGTATCACATGATCTCACTCATTTGTAGAATATAATCTATGTATATAAAAGCCTAAGTGACGGTTCAACTCTTCAAATGTTCCACCAGTAGCTATGACACACACCAACCACCAGGGGGAAGATGCTCAATGCACAGGCATGGAAACATGAAACAGACTGATGAATCTCAGAGGGACGGAGGGTGAGGGGAGGGCGGGAAGAGATTAACCAAAGATCTTATATGTATACTAGAGACCTGGTGCACAGATTCCTAGACCTGTCCTGCGGGAATCGGGCCAAAACCAGCTCTCCAACATCCCTGAGGGATCCCAGATTGCGAGAGAGCACAGGCCAGGCCGAGGGACTCCTAATGGACAACATAAACTGATGAACAAAAATAGATCCAGAGACATGGAAGCATCGAACAGACTGTCAGACCTCAGAGGGAGGGCAGGGAAAGGTGGGAGGGAGGAAGGGTTAAGAGATCAACCAAAGGACTTGTTAGCAAACATCTTACTGCTTCTCCTCAGGCAGATACCTAGGTTTCAGCTTTCTCCATTCTGCTAGGTCAATTACCAGGTAAATAATTCCAAAATTTTAATCACTTCTCTTGGCTTTCTGTCATCTCCTCTACCATTTCTCTATTCCTTTATGAATTTATTAATTATTTTATTCCTTTTCTGTCATATTAGTGGATGTTTGAGAGGCAGTGGAGTTATAGACATATATTTGGGAGTAAATATACCTTGTGTTGATTTGGCCAACATGTGGAAACTAATGATTGCTACATATTTATAATAGGTTATTAAATTGAAAAATAGTGAATAAAACAGAATTCTACAAAAAATTAGAAATATTTATTCAATACCAAAAGGATATTTAGAATATCTGTTACATATTTTTGGCTAGAATATCTTCATTTTGTTGTTATTTAATTACTGAGAAATAATCAATGAAGTTCTTGGAGTTCTTTTGGAAAATGGTCTATTTTAAAAAGTGAAAATCTATGAAATTCAGATGTGGAGGTCAAAATTAACTGCATTGTCTACCTAACCAATTTTCAGAGTGGTTTATGTCTATTTGGGGATTACCTTATATGTGGCTTTTAATATAAAGATAGCGATGTTTGGGTTGAATAATGAGCCCTGCACATTTAAATCCATTTAATAACAGATTACGTTATTCTCCAAGTTGATGTAATAGTTCTAAAGCATATTATGATGAATTTATTGACTGAGAAAATTATTGTGAAGAATACACTGGACTTATGATTCTGTTTCCTGCCCCTGCCCCACCCTCTGAGTGTACATGTCCTGTCTCCCAGCGAGATAATAGTCCTTCTGAAGGCAGCACTGTCCCCATGCTTCCTCCCAGGAGACCAGGACTCTGCCTCAGAGATGCTCGGCTGCTGTTGCTGTTGGACCATTGGCTGGTCTGGCTGGTTCTGAATACACAGAGCAAAAAAAGATAAGTTAACATCACTGAAACTGTAGCTTAGAAAACAAGCATAATATAAAAATAAATAGAAAAATGGCATGTAAAAGCCAGATAATTTGTGATTTTTTTTTAGTCCAAATCATGCTGTTTTCAAGATTCTGCTAAGCATTGTGTTACACTTTTTTTTTTAAGTAGAGGGAAGAACCTGGAAAGGGTGTGATTTCTGAGAGAGCGATACTCCGTGACACGTAGTTACAATATAACTAATCCTGTTCTCTAAGCACAGATGCCTGGAAGGCAAGGCTGCCATGTGCAGTGTATAAAGGTGCCTGACCAAGGACCAGGAAGGGACATTTTTTTTTCCTCCACTCAAAGGGGGCCTTTCTACCTGGCCTTTCCAGAGGGGCACACTTGTAAAACTAGTCTGCAGAGGTGGCATCTTCTCCTCGTTCTCATAAAGGCACTTTGGAGGCAGTCCATTGAAAGATGAGGCCTGAGCTAAACAGGAGAAACAAGATGTAAACAATGGCTCACCCCTTGCCCACAGTAACTTGGGGAGGTGAGAGAAAGACACACGAGGGATAAAGCAATATAAAAAAAATCTCAGTAGTGTTCTGGTCACTGAGGATTAAATGGTGAATTAGGTATAACTCAAGAATTTCACATTTTTATGGAAAAATAGGGAACTAAACAAAACTTTGTTGTACACATGGCATTTTTAAAAAATATATTTTTTATTGATTTCAGAGAGGAAAGGAGAGGGAGAGAGATATAGAAACATCAATGATGAGAATCGTTGATTGGCTGCCTCCTGCACATCCACCACTGGGGATTGAGCCTGCAACCCAGGCATGTGCCCTGACGGGGAATCAAACCATGACCTGGTTCATAGGTAGATGCTCAACCACTGAGCCATGCCAGCCAGGCTACACATGATATTTTTCATTTATTACTGTATGTACACAGAATGTATGAATGTATATGTATACACACTCTTGCAAATATACATTTTGAGTATCTATCTATCTATCTATCTAATATATCTTGTCTCTAAATAAAATTTTAAGCTAAATAATAATAAAAATAATAGCTAATATTTTATTTGTAATTTACTAGACATATGGTGTTCTAACTGCTTTTCACATAGTCATGTTATTTATTTGTCACAGCAGTCTCTTTGAGTGCGGGTACGATTATTATTCACATTTGAAGGTGAAAGAAGCTGAGCACTGAGAGGTTAGGCCACTGACTCAAGGTTGCAGAGCTGGAAAGGGGCAAAGCCAGTGTTTGAGCTCAGAAGTCTGATTGCAAGGCCTCCACTTGATGTAAAGTCAGAGACCATATTCATATTTGTCTATATCAGTCGTTCTCAACCTTGGCTGCACATTAGAATCACTCAGGAATCTTTTTAAATACCTGATTTCTGGGCCTCATCCTCCAGAAATTCTGTTTCTTTGTTACTAATGTTATGGCCCCACCCCATAACAAAGAAACAGAATTTCCGGAAGATGAGGCCCAGAAATCAGGATTTTAAAAAGATTCCCAGGTGATTCTAATGTGCAGCCAAGGTTGAGAACCACTGGTCTATATTTTCTGCTCTCCATGGTGGTACTTAGAAGACTGTCTCACATACATAAACAACATCCCCTAACATTTGCCTGGTAACTTCAAGGCTACAAAGAACTTAAGCTTGTATTGTCCCATCTGATCCTTGAGGGAGCTTTGTCCAGCAGCCAGGATTTTTGTCCTCATTGTAGAAATGAAGACCTTCATCTCTATTGTTGACTGAGGAATATAGTTTAAAAGGATTTTACTTCTTCAGTGACAGAATAGATGATACTTGCTGGTCATTATTTTTAGAGTGTAATACATTAAGAAGTTTAGTTGTGAGACCTTTATTGCTGCTAAGTCCAATCAGAGTACTAGGAGAGCTGACACCTTGAAGGCTTGTACCTTTAGAGTCTCTCAAAACATCCTAAGGTTATTGAATTCTAACCACAGGTATACTAGTAAAGAGTTGCCTACGTAGGGGGAGAACTTAGGGGACAGATTTGCTTATATCAGAGCATGACAATGCTCAATAAGTTTTGCCTCTACTTAATTGGTTTTCCCTTTAGTTCTAGTAGCTATCCTATATAATAAAAGCCTAATATGCTAAGTGTCCGGTCATCTGGTCATCCGTTCAACCAATCAAAGCGTAATATGCTAATGATATGCTAAGGCCGCTCAACCGCTTGCTATGATGTGCACTGACCACCAGGGGGCAGATGCTCCAACTGGTAGGTTAGCTTGCTTCTGGGGTCCAGCTGATAGAGACTGAGCGAGATGGGCCAGACAGGCCTTGGAGCCCTCCCGTGGCCCCTCCCCAGTTGGCCAACCTCCTGCATCCCTCCCTGGCCCTGATCGTGCACCAGTGGGGTCCCTCGGCCTGGCCTGCGCCCTCTCACAATCCAGACTCTTCGGGGGATGTCGAAGAGCTGGTTTTGGCCTGATCCTGCAGGCCAGGCCAAGGGACCCCACTGGTGTACAAATTCGTGCACTGAGCCTCTAGTTCAGTGGTTCTCAACCTGTGGGTTGCGACCCCTTTGGGGGTCACCTAAGACCATCGGAAAACACATATATAATTACATATTGTTTTGTGATTAATCACTATGCTTTAGTTATGTTCAATTTGTAACAATGAAACTGGGGGTCACCACAACATGAAGAACTGTATTAAAGGATCTTGGCATTAGGAAGTTTGAGAACCACTGCTCTAGTTGATAAATATTTGTTGAATGTTGAGTCATTTGCTATCCTTCCAGTTAACCTATATTTTAACTTTTGACCTATTCCTAGGGTTTCTCCTCTCCTTCCCATTTTATTCAAATCACTCTTTAAAAAAATATGTTTTTTATTGATTTCTGAGAGGAAGGGAGAGGGTGAGAGAGAATCACTGCATGCCTCACACTAGGACAGGGGTGGGCAACCTTTTTGTGAGTGCGTTCCAAAACCAGCAAAATCTCTGACTCAAAATTCTTCTGCGTGTCAACCCTAATTTTTTGAGAACATGTTACGCCTACTTGATATCTCTTAAGGTATACATATGTGAAGAACCTTGAAGAAATAATAAAATTCATTGGAGCGACAAAAACACAGTATATGATGATGAAAAATACATTTATTTTTTAATGTATACATGTACACTGATAGTCCTACAGAAAACTTTATGACTCCGTTTGATATTATCAGTGGGACTTTTGCTGCTGCATCACTGATGACAGAGATTTTACATCAGGTTTATATTTCGTGACCTTCAGAGATATGCACGAGCTACTACTTTCATCCATCAGGCTACTCCTATTAAGAGACTTAACAAAATTCATCACTGAGAACAAAGATTCACAAGCGTATGTGGATGAAACCAAAACACTGGTTGGATCTAGGAAGGCAGGGAGAGTTAAGGCAGAGGCATAGAAATTGCTCTTCCCCTCTCTCGTCAATCCATGTCTATGGTCTTTAAGATAACTTGTTATGTAAAATTATTTATTTATCTAAGATGCACCTATACTGAATTTATCTGAAAAATAAAAAAGTCGATATTAAGAAAAAAATTGTAAATGGAAGATTATAAGAAAGGGTTTCGCATGCCAGCAAAAGTTACTGAGTGCCATATTTGGCACGCGTGCCAGGGGTTGCTCACCCCTGCACTAGGGATTGAGCCTGACTAGGAATTGACCTGTGCTGTGACCTCCTGGTTCATAGGTCAACACTTAACCATTGAGCCATGCTGGCCAGGCCTTTTCAAATCACCCTTAATTCCTGTAGCTGCTTCCTTTGTAAAAGGTCTTGAGTTCCTTAGTACCCAATGCTCACTAAGTCTGTTCTCAGTGTGTTATGCATGCTTATGAGTGATGAGGAGAAAATTCAAAATGAAGACATTCATTGGTATAGGTGATCATGTTTTTATCAATCTCATAAATATCTCTTTAAGGACACAGGATGCATATTTTGATCACTGATGTACCAAATAGACCTGTTTCTTTTAGAGAGGATAAAATTTGGGGTGAGAGAGAGAACCAACAATTTGACAACTGAGAAGTGGTCAAATTCTAAATTTATGTTGAAGGGAAAAAGAAATTAAGTAATTTATCTAAGGTTATAGAGGTAATAAATGGCTGAAGTGGGAATTGAACCCAGCAGTACAGACTTAAGAAAACTCTGATGCACAGCATAACCTGACCAATAAAAAGAGATGCTGAGAAAAGAGGCATCAATTCAACAAAAGGCAGAGCTGTCTAATAATTATGCCTTTAAGGCCGTGACTTTCTATGATTAGAGGGGTGTAGGTTAAAACCGGAAGGACATTATCTGTCTGTGATGCATAAGGGAAACTCATACATGGGGGTGGGGGGGTGAGGTTAATATAATGGTGTGAAGGCCCCTTCTAACTCGAAGATTCTGTGATCCAAACACAGAACAGCAGTTTATATGGTTTGTCAACAGAAGCTGACAACTCTAATAATTACTAGTATTTTGAAAAGAAGTTTCTTGTCTTCATCTCGTATACTAAGGTATAAACAATGCTAGATTTGGCCTCTACCATTGCTTATACCTTACAGAAAGGCTGAAAACGTGATGTATCTGACAAATCCCTATTGTGACTCAAGGTGAACCCATGAAATTGCCCTTTTAAACATTGCTGCTACTAGACAGAGTTTAGAGAATATAAATTCATCAAAAAAGAAATAAAGTCATAGAGCAATAGATAAGGTCTTAGATTAGGATTCTCTAAAGTCATTGTATAAAACCTTTTAGTGCTCCTTTGGGGTCTTGTTCATAGATTCCTGGTGCTATACCGTGTGTGTGTGTGTGTGTGTGTGTGTGTGTGTGTGTGTGTGTGTGTGTGTTGATGACATAACAGTGGAGTATTATATTTGCAGTTCTGTTTTTGGCTCTGTCCCTGGTATACCGTGGGTTGATGCATTTGGAGGTAATCCAAAGATATGACTTTATCTAAATATTTTTAAATGTTCTTTACCATAACAGCAAACTTTTCTGAACCACTCTGGCTGGGTGAAATATTTCCAACTGCAAGTAATACACTATTGCAAGTCTATAGAAACTACCTACCAAGTACTCCCAAGGTGTTTGGTGGGACAGGAAATGTGGCAACCTGGGAACAACTTTCTGGAAGGAATATTCCTAGTGCACTGAGAAAAGACGGAGAGACTAGATGAATGCAGGCAGTTTGGTGAAATGGGAAGAGGAGGAAGCAAAATGAGATTGAGGTAAATCCTGACAGTTGACAAAGAAGTGCTAGGGCCTCTATTTTAGAAGAAAGGTACTTGAAATTCAACCTATCTCTGAAGGTGGAAAAATTATAGGTTAGTATGTTTTACCTGATTTGAGTATATCCAGAGTCCTGTTAGTCTTTTCAAAGAAGGAAAACTAAATCCAAAAAGAGAAAAGAAAAAATATATCTCCTCCCACTACATATTGAATGTAATCTTGAATGTGTCCCCTGTTCTTCTTTACACGGTTGTGGTGTGTGTGTGTGTGTGTGTGTGTGTGTGTGTGTGTGTGTGTGTATGCACTTTCATCATGCAAATGTCCCAAGACATAACCAGAGAGAACCATTAGCTACTTGAGGCAATTTACCAGCTGACTGTGCAGCGTAACTTCAGATCTTAATGGTGACTTCTTGTCATTCGGGACTGTTATAATGTCATATCACAGGAAAAGAATTTCAAATAAGTTGTCTAAATTTAGTAAAGAAAAGCTCTTTCCCATGGTGGTTTTGCTTTGTATTTCTTTTGGAGCAGCAGAGACATAATAACATTAAGAAATTCAAGCCCAATACTGTACTTTTTGAAAAGCTGTGACTTTTTTCCAGGTTTGTTTGACAGTAGCAACCGATATCTGAGGCATGAAATAAGAACATCTCAGTCCTACCTGTTGCAATGTAAAATTGCACTCCCACTTGGACTTTCACTGTTTAATTCATAGTGACATTTTAATGAAGTTTTTTCCCTTTATCTGTAGCATGCAACTTGCACACTCTATTAGAAGTTTAGGTCAACTTTTATAATTCCCAAAAATTAATTGTGGAAAAAGTCTTGCTTTGTAAATGTGCACATGTAGAGAACTAGCACCCCCTAGTGTATTAAAAGCCCCCAAAGATTGGATCTGGCATTTAATAAGCTAATGACAACAAACAGGAATGTAGACAGGTTGCTAACTCGTAGCACTGGCTTTATGGCATAACTTGTGTAGGCACAGGGAAAGCACGTTTTTACATTAATATAAAGCATAAATAAGCTAAAAGGATAGAAGTCACATTTAAAGTATTGAAACAAAAGTTAGAAAACTGCCATTGGCCATTTGAAGTGTTGGTGATATTTTAACGCTGTGAAATAAAACAGAGTGATCCGTGGTCATGTTGCTAATTTTCTAAATTCTTGCTCGTAGAAAATTTCAGCAACATACTTAATTGTTGATGGAAGACTATAAAACTAAAAGAGTTTAGGATTTCTGTTCTTTTTGGTGGCTGTAATACTGTGTGTTGCCTAACGAAACTGTAAACTGAAAATTATAGCTTCATTCTAGAGAGTGAGAAGGCTTATTCCAACAGATGGCATCAAAACGCCGGTCTAAACTGTATGATCGCTGATTGTTAATTGCATCTGTAAAACAGTCCTTTTAAACAGAGTAATGCATTTTATCATACAGATTATAGTTCTACACTTTTTGGTTTTTCAATGTGTGTTAACATTTTCTGCTCCAATGGAAGATTTAGTGCTTGTGTAATTATCAGATTAAACAACAGAACATCAGTGACTCAATCGTTTTTAAGAACCAAGCAAAGGGAGATAGAGAATCATAAATCACATTTTTTTAGGATATGCTATTTGACAAATGTTTGCATTCTTATATAGTTATATAAAACAGGAAGAATGGGCTGGATCTCACCCTCACCAAATTAAAACAGTGGAAACCTAAGAAAAGGATCTTAAATATATGGTAAACATATACTGTATTTTAGAATTTGTCTCACTATAGATGGAAACATGTTTAATTTGCATGGGTCTTTTGAATGCAAAGGAAATGTATGAGGCACATAATAAGGACTGTTTTCTGAACAGTTTAGAGATTAGGGCACACAGCTTCTTCTCTGACATGGATGCAGTGGAATCCTATGTAGAAACAGAGGGGTGGGCTTGATGGCATCATGAATATTCTTTCAGGGGGATATTTCCCATGTTATAGATGGCATTGGGAAGATGGACTATGAAGAGGATTCTTTTGTCAGTTCTTAGCCTAGGTCAGTGGTCGGCAAACTGCGGCCCCTTGAGTGTAGCTCTTCCACAAAATACCACGTGCGTGCATGCACGTACAGTGCGATTGAAACTTCGTGGCCACACTCAAGGGGCCAAAGAGCCGCATGTGGCTCGCGAGCCACAGTTTGCCGACCACTGGCCTAGGTGATGTGGAATTTAAAGCCTGAGTTTAGAGAGTGGAGAGGATAATTAATATTCATGTCATCAGAGGGCAGCTTTCTGGTTTGTGGGTGTCATATCAGATTCTACTCTTTGCAAAATTAATGGCCCCCAAACTCCTACTTAGATTTTTTGTGTCACCACCTGGGAAGGGACTGTAAGACAGATTTGCTTGTTGAACAGGAAGTATACATTTAGTAAATCAATTTGTGATGCTTCCATTTCTAAGTTTTCTCATACCTTCATCTGCCACCTAAGTGCCATAAAGATAACAAATACCTCACTTAGGAAGGGTCACTTATCAAGCATTGTTAACAATGCAGATTCTAGAAAGAAAACATCAATACCAAGAACATGAATGTACCCACAAAGGACTTCTACGTAGCAAAAAGACATGTCTTTAAAAGCCTACAATAAGCCCTTGCCCAGAGCCCACCTCTTTTATTTTGAAAAGAATTCTGACGAACGAGGTTTTCTGATTTTTAAGCCTACAACAGACTAGAAAGGCATCTTACTAGTGGCAAGCACATGGGTGCCTCTTCCTGAGGCAAGAGTTAGAAAACTATATTAACAAGTCAGAGAAATATTTATTAATCATGGAGGGAAACACAGTAACTTGGAATATCCCAGCAGATACCGCTTTAACCAAGTGATCAGGGTTAACATCACCGGAAGGAGATATGCTGCATCATGAACCCCCTGATGTGATGTACCAAGGAAGCGGAACAACCTTACTTCTGAGGAATTATTGTCAAGAATGTGTAACCTCAGTATAGTGGTTGGAAAAGTCAGACAAAGTGAAAGACATCTACAAAATGATTGACCAGTACTGGTGAGAAATGACAGGATTGTGGATCTGTCACAGACTGAAGGAGATCAAGGAGACACAAATTAAACTCAATGTGAGATTCAGGTTGATCCTGGACAGAGAACGAACATTAGCAGAAAAACTGGTGAAATTTGAATAACATCTACAGTTGAGTTCAGTGATGGCGAACCTTTTGAGCTCGGCGTGTCAGCATTTTGAAAAACCCTAACTTAACTCTGGTGCCGTGTCACATATAGAAATTTTTTGATATTTGCAACCATAGTAAAACAAAGATTTATATTTTTGATATTTATTTTATATATTTAAATGCCATTTAACAACAAAAAATCAACCAAAAAAATGAGTTCGTGTGTCACCTCTGACACACGTGTCATAGGTTCGCCAGCACTGGTTTAGTTAATGGTATTTATTGTACCAATGTTAATTTCTTGATTTTGATAATTATGCTGTGGTTATTTAAGACAATAACATTGGGGAAGTTGAGTGAAGGGTATTTGTAGAAATACTCTATACTATTTTGAAACTTTAAATTAAATCCAAAATTATTTTAGGATAATTTTTTTTAATCTTATGGAACTCAAAGTGTATAGTAGTCTCAGGCCATTTAATGTAGGGGCGAAAAGCTCTATTCTATACCTGAGTTGTATATTCAATATGATGAACTTAAGGAAGAATTATTTTCAATATCATTTGTTTACTATAAATCAGAAAACATGTAAGACAGTATAGAAACATATAGATTTTGAATATAAAAAATTTTGAAACTGTAAATGAATACATTTCAATCATTTGGGAAATCTTTCTGGAAAATTTTATATATTAATGATGTACAGTAAACATCTATTTTGCCATAATAATTTTTTTCTGCCTATCCAAGACACTAGAATTCTCCCCAACCCCCTTTACAAAGATAGGTAAGGTGGTATATATCTTGTAGCAACTGTTTGGCTATTCAATGTTACCCAGGTCTTAATTTGAATCTGAATTTAACTAAATTTGAAAGCTGAGCAATAAGCTGAAGGAATTCCATCAACCCTTGACCTTCATATCTGTGGGAATATGAAGAGTTCAAATGATTCCCTTTAAGGCTTACCTCTGATTTCTGCTTTATAAATCCAAGTAAGAGATTTGAGTATTTATAGATCAGTTAAGCAAGACATAATTCTGACAAATCCATCTACTAATATTCTCTTATTTTTAAATAAAGAGTACAATCAGAGTTTTCAGCAAAATCCATGCAAGATGCCCATGGATGGGACAAAGAGTAGAAAGCGCCACTGTTCTGGGCAACTTAATAAGCTGTAGAAATATGCTTTTTCTTAGTCTATCATTTAGCGAAGAAGCCTAAATTTCTTTAAAGTATACCATTGCACTTCATTGATGGAGGAAAACTTGTGACAAATATTTGTTGAACATCCACCGTGTGTACAGTGCTTGGTGAGATGCTGTAGGGTTCAGAATTGTGCTCTAGTTCTTCTATATCTCATAAGAAAAAGTTTAAAGGCCTCAAAGTGGCCTACGAGATTAAAGTGCATGTACAATTCCAAATCAACAAGATTATATGCACCTAAATATTTATATCAGTGGTGTCCAGCCTTACTGAGATTAAGATTCCTTTTTAATGTCAGATATTTCACAGACTCTAAGAGTTGATCTATGTTTAGTACTTAGAATTGGGAAAACATGTAATGGCAAAGAACGAACATGAATTATTTCAAATTAATGTATATTTTATTAACCTCGTGGTATCTACTTATTTTTGGAAAATAGTAGCAAATACATGTGAGTTGCCTATAATTTAGTATGTGCTTTGGTACACATAAGGATCCATAGCCCATGAATTCTCCCCCTGATCTACCTCATCCCATGGGTATTTGTCCTTAGGCTGTGACCCACTCTGTTGGAGTGTAAATACTGTAGGAATCCAACTGAGGAAGCTGGCACTGCCATGGAAATCATCAGAGTTCCCCGATGGGGCTTAAAGCGTATCTCAGAGATTGGGGAAAGCTAGAGCATACCCAAGGGAAGTCAAGGAGGAGCAGGGATGAGGTAGGCATGTTGAGAGGCAATGAGGAGCCCAATGCTGGACACAGGGAAGGCTGTGTTAGGGAGTTAGAAAAATAAAATTGGTTAAATGAGGCAAAGGGAAGTTATGGAGATTCTTGAAAGCAAGCACAGAAGCTAAAAACTTCTATTAAAGGCAAAGCATTGGACCAGTCCTCAAAGGACTGGGTTGTAATCCTGGCTCTACAATTACTTAGCCTTAGGCAAGTTAAATTTTGGAGCCTCAATTTTCATCATTAGTGTGACTGGGATCATAATACCTACCCCTCAGAGAAGAGAGCATCTGTGAAACTTCCTAGTGGGCTTTTGCTCTGTTTTGGTTGCAACTGAAACAGAGAACTATCTAAGATTATTGAGCAGGGAATCAGCATGAGGAAAGTGATATATTAAAGAAGATTTGTTTGGCAGCTACATGCAGGTCGGATTAGAGTCAGGGAAGCCAATGAGAAAACTGTCCCAGGGATCCAGACTCAAAGCCTTGAAAATGGGGACAAAAGGAGGCTGAGATGAAAATCGATTGGATTTTCAGTTTAATAAGGTATCAGGGATGAGATGAATCAAAAATGATTTTGAGGTTTTAAACAGCTAGTGACTATGGAAGAAAAGCAAGGACCTATGGTGCAGCCTGTGTGGTATGTTCTCTTGAGAAACCAAAAGCTGATCAATTCATTATTTTGTAGCTAATAGAAGATGGAGTTGAGTTTTAATCATCTTATGGGGGTATTTAACACACACACATGTGTATATGTATATATATTATTATTTTTGTTTGCTTTATCATCTGGATGAGTCAAAGTATGTAACATTGTTTTCCCTTTCAAGGGAATAACTGGTTGCTCAGTTATAGCGCTCCTCCTAAGATGAGGCATTCAAAGAGACTCCTTTGGGGTCATTTCTGCCGGAGTGATGACAAGGGAGTGCTGGAACTGCTGGCTGGCCGAGCCACTCACGAGAGGCAGGTAACCAGTGGGGTCTAGATGGCATTCAACACTCTTCATGATCTGACTTCTCCCCAACCTCAATATGGACTATTGCCCAGCTCCTTCCAGCTACACAGGTTGGGACCCCAAATATGCCAAGTCTTATGCAAGCTCTGAGCTCTCACTTTTGCTTTCCCTCTACTTGGAATGCCCTTTTATGCAAATCTTTCAAGACCCAGTTCCAGTGCCTTCTGTGTCTAATTCCCCAACGAGAAAGAATCCCCTCTTCATTTGTGCTTCCACCTCTGCAGCACGCTCCCTCCAGCCCACCTTGCATCATCCTCACTTGTTTACATCCTCATCTCCCCACATGGCTGTGAGCTCCAGACGGCAGGGGATGTGTCTGACTCGAGTGCCTGCCCCACACAGCGCCTGGCCTAGTCTCTCATTTACTGCTTGCCAGATTGAGAACAGAATGACATTTTTCCTAGCAACAGTTTAGTAAATCAAAAGCAGCCATTGGGAAGCAGGGAAGAGAAGAGTCCTCTGTCTTCAGTTGGAAATTGAATTAAGCAGAAAAAGGGGCTGGTGACAGTGGTAGGTAATAGCCGTTCCTGTGGTTGGCCCAGGAGAAAGACACAGGAGGTTCCTAGAGAATAAACACGGGAGTCTGACTTCCTGTGGAGCTCCGATTCTCTCGTGTTGGGAGCACATGTTAGGAACGTGACGGCTCCGTGGAGAGTTTTAGGCAGTGTAGCAAATTTTAGGAGAGTTATTCAGTCAGGGTGACCAAGCTGTACAGCATGTGGGCAATAAATAAGTTATAAGATCGAGAGAGGGGCCGTTGGGGATTGTGAAGTGGTTTAAAAGGAAGAATGCCTGTTCCACGTGCAAAGACTAAATATTTGATCATTTAAAACTCAAAAATGGGCTTGAGGGAAAGTAAAGGGATTATTTTGGAAAGAGAAAATCCATCTCAGGTTTGATTAATCTACTCCCCAAATTATCGAATGAGTAATAACCCATCACATTTGATTAAGGCGACAAAGCCTTCAATTAGAGGCTGAATGTGGAAATTTGATTAAGTGAGGTGACTTCTAATAAACAGGCAATGAGCCTGTGGAGTGTGCAGGTGGAGAACGAGGAGGGAAAAATGTTGCATTTTGAAAGCTGGTTTAGTGATTTTTTAATATAGTAATACCTTAAGCGTTTGTAGTGCGTTTCAATGTACAATACTCCTTGATCTTCATTACCTCATTAGAGCCATGCATTCACCTGTTGGGCAGGTAAAGAAAGTTGTGCTCACACCTGGGTCTTCTCACTTCAAGCCTGGACTTCCTGGGCTCCTTCCACAGCACCCTGCTACCTCTCTCACGGATGTGAAGGTAGATCCAGTGGGTTTAGAGTTCTTAGCTGTCATTTAATTAATATGACAGTGTGGTTTGGTATAAGTATTTGAATGCAATTCTTGTTTTATTTACTTTTGCAACTGTTCCACACACCATATGACACAGTGATGTACATGGTACATAGCCACGAATGTTTGGGAAATAAATGACCTGTTGAACAGTTTCCCTAGGCTTCCTGGTGTTTCCAGAAGGTACCTGAGAGGTAGCTTGATGGAGGCAGGGGGAAAGGGGAGAAGATGGCAGAGGAGGAAAAGGGAAGGACAGGCCTCTCAGACTCCAGCCCTGTTGATCCCAGCACTCTCTTCTATCTCGAGTTGGTCTTATATATTATTATGGGTTGAATTTTGTCCCACCCCACAAAGAAGTCATATGTGGAAGTCCTAATTGGAATGTATTTGGAGATAGTTTTTAAGGAGATAATAAGTCATTGGGGTGGGCCCTAATCCAATCCGACTGATGTCTGTATAAGAGGAAATCTGAACCCAGACACCCGCAGAGGGAAGACCACAGGGAGACAAGGGGAAGATGGCCATCTACAGACCAAGGAGAGGGGCTTCAGAAAGCAGCCACCCTGCCAGCACCTTCACCTCAGATGTCCAGCCTCTAGAATGGTGAGAGAATAGATTTCCATGGTTTAAGCCACCAGTCTGGGGCACTTTGTTAGGGCAGCCCAAGCAAACAAATCCATCAAGGTTCTGAGGAGAGTTTAAGGGGAAAAAGAGGCATTGGGGGGACTTTGTTCACGTGCCTAAGAGCGTTATAAAACCACGATTCTGTAGCATAAGATTATCATCCACCAGAGTCAGATACAATGCTTTTTTTATCTTTAAATCCCATAAACCATCGGTCAATATAGGACTATTTCTTTGAGGTGGCCACGTCTGTAGTTTCTTCTTAGGTAAATAGGTCAGCTTCTAAGTGTTATTTTTCAGCTCTAGAATATTAACAATCTATAGCACCTTGCACCTTGCAGCATAACTAGCCTTGTGGTTGGGAAAAGTTAGTGTCTAAGTATATGGGGCATAAACGCATGCTCTTAGTTCCCTGCCCTTTTTTTGTATCTCAAATTTGTACCTACATTTTAAAGAGGTTTTGAATGGAATAAAACATGAAATTTAGTTATTACTTAGTTTTAAAAAGAGTAAAAAAAAAAAAACCCCACAGGATAAGACCATCTATTTACTGCCTTTCATAATAAACAGTGTGTGGCATTCTTTAAGAACATAAGTGGTTGAAGCCTTTTATAAAACCAACAGACAATTGTCTAATTAGGAAGTGGAGAAGAAAACATTATTTGTTTTATTTACAGTCTAGAAAAAATAATGCTTCACATGAAAGCATAACATTCGGAATGATCTCTTGTGTCAGTATATATGGCAAATTTAAAAACTGAAAACAATTGTGTGTAAATGTAAATACAGACAGAAAACATATATGTCCATTTTCTGGCGATGGAATCTGCAAACTGCTTCTTGCACAAGATCTTCCTTTTAGGATGTTAGCCTACTGGTAACAACAACCAAAACACATATTTGATCATCTCATTGGCAGGCTCAGAATCCTGGCAGGCTCTTCCAATAGAAAGGCCTATTGTTTGTGAAAGGTCATGGGTTAGCTTGCCCTTTGAGCCCAATATTGTCATTTACATACGTATTGAAGTGCATCTGACCTGTCACCTTGAAGCCCAGAGTTGGCCAATGAATGACAGAAGTTAACTGCTTTGCAAAGGACAGCAAAAGGAGCACATTTCTGGTGTATGCTGGGGGTGGGCTGCCTTGCAGGAAGAGTTCTAGACTGTCATTCCCAGTCCTTTTTCAAAGGCAAGAGTATTTTACAGTCTTGCACTTACTGGCACAGATCCCATTAGGTTTGCATAATCTAAGCTGCTTGTGACTAAGACTGACTTCCATATCAGGACAAAATGCTATCATTCATCCTACACAAAGAGTTAACACAAATTCCCACGTCAGCATGAGCAAGCAGTTCCGCAGCGCGAGCTCTAAATCAGCATCTCTTTTTGTTTCCTGGTATCATGCAACGTTCTTGAAATAACAAATATTCCCCAACTTTTCAAAGTTTGGTCTCATGCATTTGCAAGTAAGTTGGTTTAGAATTCAGAGCATATTTTCCCTCTATGAAAACATGGTTATTAAGAAAAAAACATGGTTATAAATTTGCCTATAGGAGCTAGTGCTTATTTGAGCTAATAATGCCAAAATATTGCAGTCTTAAACTGTATTCTTTACTAATAAACAAAACTAGAATAGAATAAGGTGCAGTTAGAGTTAGTTTCATGTTTGTCTTGGTCACTTGTGTCTAAGGAAAAGGTTTAATTAGAGAAGGATGAGGCATGTAATGGGGAACTCGGGGCACTTGAAGGACCTTAAAAGGATGAAGGCCTCCATGATGTCAAACCTAATGGTGGGGATGGTTTTCCTTTCCTTCATACCAACGCATTGTTAACCACACTCTAATGCTTATCGATAACAATTAGTATTGTTCTTTGGGCTCACAGTAATACACAAAGGGAGGGCTTGAAAGAGGAAGGGAAACATGTTTCTGAAGAAATGAGCAAGGATTAAATATGATAGAAAGAGAAATAAGAGTTAAAGAGATACAAGTATATATGTGAGAAAAAAATTTACCAGGATAGGGTTTATGATGATTTTAAGGTTGAATGATAA
Source organism: Myotis lucifugus (assembly GCF_000147115.1). Lineage (NCBI taxonomy): Eukaryota > Metazoa > Chordata > Mammalia > Chiroptera > Vespertilionidae > Myotis > Myotis lucifugus. Next base: position 12,976,139 of record NW_005871062.1, on the reverse strand, counting down.
GGAGAAATTATTCAGTCTCTCATGTCCTTACCTGCAGGGGGAGAAAGGAGGGAGGGGGTCAGGGGCTGGATTCCTAATGGCCCCCTTACTATTACTCTGGGTGATAGTATAGTTTGACATCTACTTGGGGTGGGCGAGATAGCAGGACACAATGAGGAAGAGGGGCTGCTGGCCAGCTCTACACAGAGGGCATTAGAGCTTGAGAATGATTTGTGACAATAAGTCTTTCAATATACCTTTAATAAAAGATAGTATTTATGAGAACATAACCAGTACAGTTTTGTGTTGTGTACCTACTATCTTCTAGGCACTATGTTAGTCCCTTTATAAACATTGTCTCATTTAACCCGGTTAACCCTGAGAGATATAATTATCCCCATTTTCTAGATAAAGATACTAAAGTTACATAAAAGTTAAATATCTTGTCCAAGAGAACAGAACTAGTAGCTGGTGGCCCTGAGACTTGAGCGGGCTGCATTGGACAGCAGCTCTGGTCTGGAATGAGACACGAAGTCCCTCTCTGCTCCATATTGAGCATTCCATTGAAATGTGAGAAAAATGTGCACTCAATACAGTGCCTGGCACAAAGTGAATATTATCATCTACCAAAGTACAACGTTTCTTGTTAAATACCAAGAGGGCCAATGTTGAGTCTTGGTATTAATTCTTGCTTTTCTTTCTGCATTTTGGTAGTTTTTCTCTGCCCTGCAAATAGCTCACAGTCACACATTTCTATTTTCTTGGAGATCCACTGATTTCCATTTTATGTGTTTGCCACTCTACAAACTCTTCAAGAACAAAGCCTATTCCTAGCACATAGTAGGTACTCATAAAATATTTGTTGGATCAAATCATTTAATCCAACAACTAAATTATTTACTTTGGGCAGTAAGAGCAATAAAAAATTTGGTTCCTTAGACAAACATTTGTACTGTAATATATTAAAATTTTGAAGTAAAACATCAGAAACACAGGGGATTTTTTTTTTTGGCCCAGAGGCTGTGATAACACATTTCACTATATACCATTAGGCTTTCTAATATATATAAATATAAATGGTGTGATTACATGTTTGCACTAAACTAGCAACGTGAAGAATTGAAACATTATATAAGATACCTCATTTGAATTCTAGTGTACAAATAGCACTATGCTTCTCTCTCTACATTGAAAATATAACATTTAGAAACAAGAGTGAATATTGTAGCTAAACACATTTGTAATCATGTTTCTGAGATTTATAATCTGCCTTCTTTGCTCTGGCTGTGTATCCATTCATGGGTGTAGAAAACAAGAATATTTTATTCTTGTTCTGATATGTCCTACTAATACATGTTTATAGAATAAAATTGCCATGGTTATTAAAAGAGTCTATGACATTTTCTAAAGAGTGTGGGTATTGCCTGCACAGCCTGGCTGAATTCCAATTTGGGTAATTACATTCTGCTGTCTGGTTACCTTAGCGATCCTTTTGCTCCGTGAGTCCTCACGGTGTTTGAGCTTGGCTGAGATATTCCTGTGTACCATCCCTAGTTTCAAATACTAGGAGCTGAAAAAATCTAGTCTCTGGGAATTTATATTCCATCTCTTTTGTCAAATTTAAAATTTAGTACACATTCTGGAGTGTACAGTAAAGCCAGGATTTTTACTCTGAATTTTTGTATGTGGAGGGAAAAGTTAGGGAGAAAATTGTGATCCTTGATTGTTTTCCTCTGTTCTTGATCATATCTATTATTCCCTTGGAAACTGAAGAAATTTTCTAAATCTATTTCATCTCTCTGGCCTCTGAACCTTCATCACAATTTGCTGAAACTTCTGTGACTGCTCTTGAGGTAGAGCTGCTTGTGGGCTTATACTTAGGCCTATGACAAGTGTTAAACTGATAAACTATAGAAAACTCCGTTTTTGTTTTGTTTTTTTGTTTTTTTCATCCTGATGGAAACTTTCACAGAATTGCATGTTGTAGCTGTTCAATAAGTGACGGATGAATGACATTCCCTTTGGGTTAACATTATTTACTATTACAGACTGGACGCATGTTTTGGACACTAGCAGGGAATTTATTATGCAACCTAATGGGATTGTTTCAATTGGAATATTTCAGTTCCTGGATATTGGCATCACTATATTGTGGCAGGTTGCCCATAGAGGCAGCTGCTTCCATTCTCCCTTTGCCCCCTTCCCAATTTACTCCTAGGAAGCTTGAGGGTCCCAAGCCAGGATTATTATTATTATCAGGTTATTTGTGCTGCAATCACAGTTTACTCTGCACTGGAAGATTCAATTTGCTCAGAAAGGGCAATTTAGAGCAGAGAGTTCCCAAACTGTGATCCACTCTACCAAAGGGAATTTAACTTCAGCCACCCCATCTCTCTGACCCAAACACATTATTTTTACTCAAGGAAAAGTATATTAGAATGCAGATGCCTTAAACTTGAATCGGCTTTAAGTTTTGAAATGTCAGTAATTCGTGTCAGTGCCTATTATAAAGAATGAAATTCTTGCTACACACCTCTCAATAGATCTCCATGTGTTGACGTCTTACTGTAGATTCAATTTCTTTTCAGGGACCTCTAAGGACACTCTCCTACCTCTTATAAGCCTTATGTTTGGGAATTACTCATCCTGAGCTTGGTACTTTAGTAACACCAAACTGCTCTTCATTGCCTACACAAAATGGAGTTTCTTTGGCCTGAAATGTCATGTTACTATTTGTGTCTGGCTGACACGCATCCCTCAAGACTCAGCTTGGGTCTCACCACGAGTGAAAAGCCTCAAAACAGGACAGATCTCCTTCCTCTGTGGTTCTGTAATATCCCAAGCATTTCTTCACCTTTATCCTCTTTGATAAAAATGAGCTGATTTTGTGTCTGTCTTTCCCTTTACTGTTGGTAGAACAGAACTAAGATCCCTTAGACATTGCATGTACATAGCAGAGCAGATCTACTTGATTGTTGTTATTGAGGGATTAGAGGCCCGGTGCACAAAATCCGTGCACAGGTAGAGTCCCTAGGCCTGGCCGGCGATCAGGGCCGATCATGTTCCCCGCCTCCTGGCTTCCCTTGCTCCCTCAGCACCCTGCCGCCACCGCTGGTCACCTGCCATGTTCCACACCGCCCCTGGTGGTCAGTCCACGTCATAGCGAGTGATCGAACTCCTGGTCTCCTGGTTGAACTCCCAAGGGGACAATTTGCACATTAGCCTTTTATTATATCAGATAATTCTTGGAAAGACTCTAGTCCACAAGGAAAGAGTAAGTATAAAGGGCACTGAAAACAAGATGAAGCCAAAGCAAGGACGACTATGTTTACCTGCATCTCTTTTTTCTCTTTCTGTGTGTTACATGCAGTTTAGGTATTTACTGTTTGTTTCTTTAGAAGATGAATTTGTTTCATAGTGAATAAGAAAAGAGCTTAATTGCCTTCTAGTTCATCTCTTAACAACTTCTTTCTAAAAGATTTATCGTAAACCCCAAATGCCTAACTTCTCGTTTGGAATTGCTATTTCCTGGTTTTTGGAAATTTTCAAAATTAAATCTTTATGCCCTACCTTTAAGCCCAGCAGGGAATGAATCATTTTGGTAACTACTTCTATTATTTAAAAGTCAGAAGTTCAAAGTTTTTACTTCAAGATTGACTCACTGCTGTGGTGCCATGGTGTCAACGAACACCAAATTAAAAATCTACATTGTACTTGAATTCCGAAAAGTGATTATTACATTCCCTGCAGAGGCAGTGTGCTATTGTCGGAAGGGCCCGACCTGAGCAGAAGAAGGCTAACACTCCAGTCTCAGATTTGCCACCAGCTGTGGGACTTTGGGGAAGTCGCATGGCCTCTTTGAGCCTCAGTTTCCATGTTTGCAAAATGGTGATATTTGGAACCTGGGCTGGGGGTGACAGCAACAGCATAACCATAATCAACACTAAAAAACTAGGAGGTATATTTAGCTACAAGACAACAATTGGAAGGAATCTAGACATTTTCTAAACATACTCCCTTTTATACGCAACATTCAGAAACCCTTTGTTTGATTTCCCTAATTTGATAGGGTCACCTAATGCCTAAGAACACTGATGACAAGGTAAAGATTTAATGTAAAAAATCTTTTGTGTGAACCTGGTATACCAGATTGAAAGTCGGGAGATGTATGGTCTGGCTCTGGTGGTTGGGTGAAGGCTGGTGTGATGGTGCCCAAAGGAAACTGGATGTGGATAATCAAGCCATGCTAATCAGTGCTGGCCAAATCCAGAGAGGCACTATCACCCAGTGGTTAGGAGCATGGGCTCTAAATCTCGAGTTTGCTCCTTATGAACAGCGTGACTTTAGGCAACTTGTTTAACCTCTGTGGAAGTCAATTTTATGATTTGGAAAATGAGGATAATGTCTACCTACAGGATTGATAGAAAGATTACTTGGGCCATTATATATGAACGATATAATAAATGATAGTCATTGTTGTGAGATTGCCTATGTGAGTCTCAGGGGGTTTTGGGGATTGGGCCCCAGCCTTGTGGGAGCCAGCATTTCGGACTTAGTGGCAAGAGTCCTGACTCCTAATGAGAACAATAAACAACATTTATAGAACATTTATAGACTTGCACATGGATTACCTCATTTTCTCATCATGATAATCCTGGAATCAAAGCAGGTATTAACCCATTTTATGGATGAGGGAACTAAAGCTAATAATTGAAACGCTATAGCTAAGATCAACCAGAGTCAGTAGCAGAAGTGGGGCTCAAACCAAGGTCTTCTGTGTCCTAATCCTTATCTGTCCATTGTGATCTGAGTTCTACTTAGCACTAATCATATGTGATCTTAGGTTAGTTGCCTGGTTTCTCTGTTTAATCAACAAAATGCCTAGAAAAGCTTTAAAAACCCTTCTATGATTTCAGACAGTTTGGGGGCAGGTACTATGCAAGTTCTGAAGAAGATATCTTGAAAAATAACTTTACCTTAAGAAGAAATGAATGCTATTACTGACTATATAGATAACAAATTTAGGATAATTCTGAGCTTCGTTTGGGGGAATGTGGTAGATAGTGAAATTGCAGAGGGATTCACAGGGACCTTCAACTTTAGTGATTAACATTTTATTTCCTAAGCTGGGAATAAATATATAATAATTGTCATATTGTTTATTTGCCTAATTGATATAAGATATTTTATGATACACTTTTTTTAAAAAAAAGACTGGAAGAAAACCCATACACATAAGGAAATATATTGGTGCATATTAAAGGTAGTTTAATATTTTTATAAACTTGCTAGAGGACCAGTACACAAAATTCGTGCACGGATAGGGTCCCTAGGCCTGGCTGGTGATCAGGGCTGATCGGGCCTGCCTTCCCCTGGCTACCGGCTGCTGGCTGGGACCTCCTTCATTCCGCGCTGCCCACTGGTGGTCAGTGCATGTCATAGCGAGCAGTCGAACTCCCGGTTGGTCCAACTCCCAAGGGGACAATTTGCATATTAACCTTTTATTATATAGGATATCAAACATTTTTTACACTGTATAGTCACATTATGCAGGAAAATTTCAGCATCACAAAGAATCCATTTACATTCCCTTGTGCCCAATAGGCACAAGACTTCACATAGTTTTGACTTAAAATTTGGGTCCATATAAATCTGTCATTTCTCTTGATTGGGACTGTGGATTTGGTGGTAGGACTGTTAAAAAAAATGAAGACAACCAGAATTTTTAAATAACTTGTCTTTTTTAGGAACAGCCTATTTTAAGGAATAGATTGGATTCCTATAGAGGAATAGAATAAGTTTTGGGTTTCTACTAGTCAAACAAAGGTACAAATGGACAGGACATCTGCCAATGAATCAGACTCTTCACAGAGCTGCTGCCAGTGACCTAAGTTCACACTGGCATGGTGCTTTACTGTTTGCAAAGCATTCCATCCATAGTAGTGTGCTAATAGAGATGGTACACTGATAGAGAATGCTAACAGTGATAGGTGATTTTGCCAGTTAAAGAAACCAAGTATAGGATCAATCAGCTGGTGAAGTATAGAGTCAGAACTGGAACCCCTATCCTTTTACTGCACAAGCTCAGGATTATCTGGTACACTGTAGCATCTTTCTATTGCAGCCCTCCATCTAGTACTTTCTTTTTTTTTCTTTCTGGAATAGATACTTACCTATTACCTTGGTTTTAAATTTCACATTTTTTTTCAATTTCAAAGGTTTTGACCTCTTTCCTACTGAAATGATTAAATGTGACTAATACACTCTAGAGGTTACCAAATATCCACTGCTTTTGATGATCCTGGCTGTTTATGTATTTTACTACTATTTCTTACAGCTTTTCCTTGTAGTAGCAGGAAAGGGAGTTTTCTATTGGTGTTTGGAAAAATAAGGATATCAAGACAAACACTCCACTATAAATCTGCCAAAAACTAAACAATAATCATGATGCCTCTACTGGAGCTAGGATTTTGTCATTGATTCAGATGAAGGCAAAGGATTCTCTGAATTTTCGTCTTGTCATCTAAACCATTGGCTTGCACAAACTTGGAATTCAATTGATTTGCTTTATTTTTACCTAAGTTATTACGTTCTCTGTTTCCAACCTGTTCCTTTGCTGGGGTAAAAAGCATAGTTGTGCTCAAATCTGTCAAATAATCATTAAATCACAAAATGGGTGAAATTATTTATATAGGGACTCATCCCTTTTTCTATCATATTTTAAAACTTTATGCCATATTATTAGGAATTCCATTGCAAATATCCATTCTCATTATGAGGTTCACTTTTGAGATAATTAATTCATATTTTCCATTACTTTTCTGGGCAGTGTCTTTTGCTCTTCCTAGTAATTTATCCAAAGGAGAAAATAATGTTGTCATCTTATCAAAGATGAAGACCCAACTAAGTGAACAGTGATTTTGGCGCTTTTACCAGCATGATTGCATTTAGTTCTCATGACTGACCTTGAGGGGTAGGTCATATTATCCCAATTTTACAGATCAGCAAACAGACTCAAGGGGGTAACCTAACTTTCTATGTGCATGTTAATACACTAATAAGTGGCAGAGAAGGTAACACTGAATCTTTACAAACAATCACAGTCTCTATGAGGATGAAGGTTGGAGGGGGAGGAACTGTTTCATGTACCAATCCTACAGGAGCCTCTCCAGCTTATACTGTTGAATGACCAGCTACTGCCTTCATGAGCTGTCTGGCTTTGCGGTCCATTTGAAAATGTATTGGACCCTTAATTCAGAGAAAAAGCACTCAAAGACTGTGGATAAATTTGGAAGGTACATTTTCATATGCAAAGATAGAGTTATGTAGAGTTCTCTAATCAAATGTCTTGAGAAATAAGTGTTTCAAGATGAAACTTATTTCAATTCAGCCAACATTTTTGTGTATGTATGTAAATTACTGGATGACCACAACACTCTTAACGAACACTAAGAGTACCCAAAGATGAAGAAGATGTCATTCCTGTCCTTCAGGATCTCAGGATCTAATGAAGAAGACCAAGTTCTATAGAAGGCAAAACACTGATAAATTTTTCTTCCCATTCCTTAAATGATGATCTTCACTAGGACTTTTAAAAATACATATATTTTTATTGATTTCAGAGAGGAAGGGAGAGGGAGAGAGAGAGAAAAACATCAATGATGAGAGAGAATCATTTATTGGTTACCTCCTTCACGTCCCAACTGGAGATCAAACCTGCAACCCAGGCATATTCCCTTGACCGGAACCGAACCAAGACCCTTCAGTCTGCAGACAGATGCTCTTTCCACTGAGCAAAACAGGCTAGGGCTTCCCTAGGATTTTATTCTTAGCCATTCCCTTTTCTTTCTTTTTTTCTCACTGTAGGGACACTCATCTAGTTTCTTTATTTCTATGACTGTATAATAAGCTGTGGCTCCCAGGTGTTTGTCCCTCCTGGATTCTAGCCTCCTACTTATAGCTGTCTTCTGGACATATCTAGCTGTGTTTCTAAGGTATTTTAAACTTCACATACACAACATGGAACCTTTTCTCATTTTTATATTTTTTTATTTTGTTTGATGGCATCACTGTGCATTAGTTTCCAAACTAAAAATCTCAAATGCATCAGTTATCTCTTCCTCAGTCTCCTATCCTTCATGTTCAGTTGTTCACCAAATCCTGTGAATTTTTATCTCCTAAATATGCCTTGAATTTCATCTTTTATCTCTATCCTTAGGCTTCATCTCTTACCTAGATTACTACAAACATTCAACTACTGTCTCAGCTTTTTATTTCTTCCCCCTCAAAGCCATTCTCTATATAGTTACTTGGTTGATATTTCCAAAATGAAACTGATAACATGACTTGAACTTGTCTAAATTCTTTCAATGGTGTCCTCCTATCTACTGAAGTAAGTTCAAATCATTATCACAGCCCCACTAGTCTGTTAGTAACCTACCACTTTTCTACCACTCTTTTTGTGCCCATCACACTCATTTGATTTTGTTTTTGGCCTGATATTTAGTTGGTATGCACAGGTAAAGATCACTGTCAATTTTGATTAGTCAGTACACATGCTCTACTAGATGTTAAATATTTTAAATATCACTCTCCCTTTATGCTAACCTGGTTTCCACTTTCCAATCATGTACTTCTGTGCCCTTTGAAGAGTCAGTTTTATCTGCCATCAACGTCTTCCCTTCTTTTCTACCTGACAAATTAATATTACTCATTCCAGACACTGCTCAACTATCACTTCCTCTGTAATATCTTCCCTGCTCTCCGTCTGCACAGGCAGAATTTTTATTCCCTCTGGCCTCTCAAACACACATTGTGCATATGTTGATTATAGTATTTATTGCATTATATTGCAAACCTCACTTACCAACTTGGGAGATTTTCAAGAAAATGTCTTTTTGAAATCTCCAATGTCTTAACAGTATTGGGCACACAGAAAAGCCTCTCATAAAACATCTATTGAATTTATGGGTAGATGGATCTAGAGAAGTTTCACAAAACGGGATTCAAGTTTGAATTTGAAGACTAAGTGGAGGAAGGCATTCCAGGATGGAAGACTAGGATGTGCCCAAAGCAGGAAATATCAGTATATTTTGGAATAGTGAACCCAAGTTTAGGATGCAGCAGGTTATAGGTAGTCATTTGATATAAGTAAGTTGGGTTCGAATTATGGAGGGCTCTGATAACCACATTGAGGAGCTAGGACTATATTCTATGTATATTGAAGATCTTCACAGCAGGAGACTGAACAGGAAGTGATGTTTTCCGAACTACGTTTCAGCAGGACCTCTCTAATAGCACTGTGCTGCAATAACTAAAGGCTGGGAGCCAGTGCGTGGTCACAGTCCAAGGAGGATCAGAGGAAGAAAGTTCTATTTAAGTCTATGTTAGTGGAAAGGTAAAAATAAAAATGAGACCTATTTTGGAGGCAGAACTAGCAAGAGTTTGTAACTGATAAATTTTGAGGCTAAGGGGATTGTGAGTGATTCACTATAATTATAATATTTCAAAATTGAGTGATTAAGAGACAAGAGATGATGTATCACAGGAGACTTTGTAGAGTTTATGTTTGGCGAATCAAAACATGACAGAAGGACATAGATGCTCTCAGCTGTAGGCTCATCCTTCCACTCACCCTCAGAGCCCAATGACTAGGTTTATCTCACATGTTTTCTATGTTTATCTTAATTTCCAGTTGAGAACTCACTGGAAAACCCAGAAGCAATGCTGATAAATACTTCTAATCACTATTGTGTAGGCTTGCTAAAGATAATTCAACTAGCCTACATCATAGTGAATTTTTAAAATAGGGTCTGGGAATACAAGCTCGATCTCAGACATACTCAGTGACAAAACAATCTATTTTATATATTAGAAAATACATTATTTTAGTATCATCAGGTACATCAAAATATAACTAACTTAGAACACAAGCGAAGAGAGTAAATATTCAATTACCAGGGTATAGATTGTCTGTGCTGTTCAACATGGCTATTGAGCACTTTAAACACGGTTAGTCTAAACCAAGATGTAATGTAAATATAAAATGCACACTAGAATTTTGAATACTTAGTACAAAAACTAACATCAAATATCTCAACAATTTATTATACTTATTACATGTTGAATGGTAATACTTGGGATACATTGGTTAAATGAAATATATTATCAGAATCAATTCCACTTGTTTCTTTTTACTTTTTTTTAATGTGGTTCCTAGAACATTTAGAATTACATGCATGGTTTACATTATATTTCTATTGGGCAGTGCTGGAATGTTTTTCTTATTCAACAACCAGCCATCAGGCCATTATTTAGTTCCTAGTGTACAGATGGTTATGCTATGTACTAAAAGCTTTGAAGTTAGTCGAGGAGTAGCAATTGCATAAATTATGTATTTTTAGGGCTTGATAACATTTGAATCAATATACAGAACACTGGTTAGAAAAGTAAACTGTGGATTTGCTCTGTCTCCCCTTTTAAACATTAGTTTGGTTCTCTCACATTCTTTCTCCAATATCCTATTTGGTAATTTGTAAGGATCCAATCTTATGTTTGTTAAAAAAAACAACAGGCAGAAATTTGATTTATAAGTTCCTAGAACCCTTGGGTTAGTGGAAAAGAATGAACACATATCCACATTGGGTGGCAGGATGCAGAGACCTGGAATAATCATTATTTTTAATCCTGAAGCTATATTCAACATACCTTATTCTTTTTCTGAAGAGTCAGAAGATACTTCCCAGTGTCGTAGACCTTGGGGTCATCCAGAATTATTTGTTAGCTACAGTACAGAAGAAGGATGAGGAAGTATTTTATAAAGATTGGAGTTTTAGATAAAGAATTTACTTTGTGTTGATGGCCTTACTGATATTACATTTGTACTACCCTTCCAGGTAAACCATGTGAATATCTGATTGTACAGAAACAACCATTTTTATTGTATTTATTTTTTAAATATGTTTTTATTGATTTTAAAGAGGAAGGGAGAGGGCGAGAGAGGGGGAAACATCAGTCGGATGCCTCCTGCAAGCCTACTACTGGGGATCCCACCCACAACCTGGGCAGGGAATCAAACTGGTGACCTTTTAGTGCATGGGACAATGCTCAACCACTTGAGCCACACTGGCCAGGGCAAAAGATAACTTTTTAAAACAAAAGGACTTGCCAGTGGCCAATATCTTAATTTTTATATTTGGAGTAAGGTACTTAGTTTTCCATACCATTTGTATGGAAAAAAATTTATCTAACTTTTAAATGGAAGAGATTTTTATTTTTTGTGTTTTGTTTTTATGGAAATGAGAAGTAAATGCTTTGGTTCTTTTTTTAAAGCTAAGTTTCTAATTATAATGGAAAGTACTTCAATGCTACAACAATATACTGAATAGATTAAAGTGGCAGAAACAGTGTAATACAGAAGATGCAAAACATTCTTTGAAAATGGCACCTTTATTTTAGAAGAGTTTTTGACTGGGGTAGAGCAGTGCCTATGGAAATAAATAAGTAGCTGAAAACCATTTATGAATACCAAGGTGCGAATGCAGTTTAGCTTTGCAATTCTCAATTAATAGTCTACGTGTGGACATTTCTTACTTAAAAGGGCTGTCTGAATTGAGGTTATGTTCAGTTTCCCGAGTGCCAGTCTAGATGTGTTTTGATATTTTGATTACTAAAAAGGGTTTTATTTTCTTTTTACAAAGAAAATTTGCATCAGTTACTGAATAGCCCACATCATGGACTAAAATGTTCTAAAAGTATGCCCAAACAAAGCAAAAACAGGAAAATAGCTAAGTTTTCAAATGAGTAATATTCATTTCCAGGTATGAAGAACTGAATTATTCAAGGCTAGACTGCATATTTAAATTTGAGTTATGCATTTTGACAAAACATTGTTAACATTCCGTTGACTGTGTATAAGTATTAGTAATACACAGATTGTACCTGGGGTGCAATTTGTATGCTGGCTGCATAATAGCCAAATGTACCAATGTTCCTTTGCATTCAGAGTAAGGTATGTTTTTGAGTCGGTATTAAAATATATGCTACTAACCTCCATGTCTACTCAGTTTAAAAAGAAAACATCTGTGGAAATGGTATTGTTTTTTACAGCTATTACAGGCTTTAAAGTATCAATGAAACGTTACCATTTTTTTTTTACTTACAGACTTTAAAATGAAAGGAATTAAGCCATTAAAAAACACAAACACCTTACATACTGAAGCAAAGATACCTGAAATTGTCTGCTAGGCCAAGCCACCTTGCTGGGTTAAAGCAGTAAACAGGTCTCAAAACATGGAGGAACTGTGTTGGCTGCTAAAACACTGAGAGAGGCAGCTATCTGCAGCTTCCAAACCACATCTTTATTTTGAGTCATTGATTCAATAATTATTTATTGAGTCCTTATTATGGATCAGGCCTGAGCAAAATAGACATGTTCACTGGCCTCATGGCACCAACTAGCGTGTCTGCCGGGGGGCCAGGGGGAGAGTTGACAAGTTGTGGCTGGACAACGGTGCAAATATATATGGCAATAAGGAGTAGTGGCTGAGAGTGCACACTTTGGTCCCAGACATGGGTTTGAGTCCTGGCTCCACCACTGACTGGCTGGGAATCCTGGCAAGTGATTTCATGTTTCTGTGCCTCATTATCCTTCGCAAGGTTGCTGTGAGGCTTTTTGTTAGACCGTAGAGTAGCCTGGACCATAAATGCTTTCTATTTGTTAGTATTATTTTCTTAGGCTGGAATAACGGCTATGAGGGTCTGTAATAATACCACATGATCTTGTCTGGAGCTGGGGTAGGTGGGATTCAAAGGAAGCTTTCCTACAGAAAGGATCTCAGGATGAGTAGGACTGAAGTAGATGAAGGGGGTGGAGGTGAAGGTGGAGGGGGAGGTGGGGGTGGGGTAGAAAGTGGGGGTGAAGTTGTAAAATAATTTTCCAAAGAGTGGGAAGAATCTATGCTAATACTCTAAGGCCGGAGGGAATATGGCACTTTCAAGGCCCCCAAAAGTAGCCCTGGGTGGCTGGAGTGCAGGGAGGGGCAGGGGAATGACAAAAGAAGAGGAGGTAATGCTCTAGGCCAGTAGTTCTCAACCTTCCTAATGCCGCCACCCTTTAATACAGTTCCTCATGTTGTGGTGACCCCCAACCATAAAATTATTTTTGTTGCTACTTCACAACTGCAATTTTGCTACTGTTATGAATCGTAATGTAAGTATCTGATATGCAGGATGTATTTTCATTGTTACAAATTGAACATAATTAAAACATAGTGATTAATCACAAAAACAATATGTAATTATATATGTGTTTTCCGATGGTCTTAGGCGACCCCTGTGAAAGGGTCGTTCGACCCCCAAAGGGGTCGAGACCCACAGGTTGAGAACCGCTGCTCTAGGCTCACAGCAGGAACTTGAGTTTGCTTTAGATTTTTTTTTTCTGTTTGCTTTCTCCTCCCTCTCTCCCCACCCCACCCCACCCTTCTCTCTCTGTCTCTCTCTCTAAAGCAAATGAAAATGACGGGCCTGGGGCAGGGTGGGGGGAAGGTATTTCCTTGTGTTTTTTTCTGCTCAGTCTTGCAAATAAAAATAATTCCCAAATGGCTCAACATATATTACCGAAATGCTGCATTTTGTCTAAATATTAGATGTAATTAAATTGCCTCTTGGTGTTCAACTTATCTTTTTGCGTGCATTATAATCCTCTATTTGTGTTTATGCTCCACAGCTGGCATGCTAGCTGGGGGAATAATTTATAATACTCGATACAAAAGAGGTGGGGTAGATGGGTGCTAATTAAATCTATGTAGCAAGAGACTTAAAGAAAAAGAGATTTCTGTGTCTCTCCTAATGGGATGAATGTCATGTTCCAATTCCTACTTTATGTAAAATCCACTATACAATATGTAAAATAAGTCTCCAAATCTTGATTTCCTCAATTGAAAATGACGCTGGGCATAAACTATAAGTAGAGCAAGGTTTGAATTTCTTGATCTTTGCACTCTTTTGTTCTCTCCGTACGTGATGTCTTAAATCAGCAGAATAACGTAGGAATGGTAGATATTGCAACAACTAATTTTTCTTCTCTGTAATCTGCATAGACTTCAAAATGCCTACAAAGCACAAAGTGCCAGTTCCTATAATTTGTTGGCAAGGATCAAAAGAAGAAAGAAATTTTTTCCTAAGCGTGTGAATCAGCCCAGCTTTAGCAGATATTTTTCTGTCATGTGCAGCCTGAGGGCTTATGCCTATCTGAGCTTTATTTGACAATTACCACTTGCCAGCATAATTAAATGATAATTTATAAATACTAAGAAAGCATAATGGGGAAGAGCAAATAGGTGCTTATCAGGGCATTGAATAAAGTTGATCTGCTTCAGTGGCAATTTTCATCTCTTATCTTGGTTGTTAACTGGTCTCACTTTTCTGTGTGTGTTGTTTAGGTTTAATATTTGTGAGGGTGATAGTATCTCCCTACATATACACATTTTACCCCATACAGAATTCTAGGATTTCTTTTGCTGTTCTTTTTGCAGCCAATGTATTTATGAAATAGTGCTTATATTCTGATTCATAGTGTATATTTAGCACTTAAATTTGTACATATTACTAGAGGAACCCCAAACAAATGAGTTATTTTTCTGTTTCTCCCCCAACCCACCCTCCTTTTTTTTTTTTTCCAGTGAATAAGTTCTTTTCTGTGTTGTGTCTGTGATTTTCTTTTAATCGGTTTTTTTAATCACCTGGGCTTTGCAGTTAATTACATTCCACAGAGTCTCTCCCTCTATTCCTAGAATGCTGGCGGATTTTTTTTTGTAAGCAAGAGAGAAAGCACACATGTAAGCCAGCACTCTGGTGAGAATGCTTCCCAACCTTGTGGTGATAAGAATGACACTTTATGCGCAGCATGGAAATTTTGCTCTGTTCCCACTGAATATAGAAATTACCCAAAGAAGAATTCTGTAGGTTAGACGGCTTTTGTCCTAGCAGTGTCTCTTCTCAAGGTTCCTCACCCATTATAAATATTAGGGCAGTCTCTGCAGATGCTGTTGTTAGGCCTCGGACAGAGACACAGATTTGTCCTGAGTAACCTAGATAAAGCAGCACGAGAGCAATCCTCGGTTTGAATGGAAACAAATCAGGAAAATGGCAAAAAAAATTGAATTTTCACACCTTTAGAAAAGCATCTTTGAAGAAGGCAAATGGTGGGGAAAGAAGACACTGTTTGCGGGTCGTAAAGAGACTGAGGTCTTTTTTATTTTTTCCTCACCATCATGAAAGTAAATAATTTTAGTAACTACTGATTAGGGTTGTGGTGGTTTGAGTGAAGAGTGTGGGAATGGCTTATCAGGAGGATAACAAAATAAACGGCTTTGGAGTTTAATGTTGTCAGTTCCTTGAGTTATTCAGCATTTTGTCCTTATAAATAGCAATTATTTGCCTTTTTCAGAGCTGAAAAATTATATTTTGTACTTAAATGTTGAAACATACAGTGCCATCATTGGGGGGAAAATCCTAATGTCAGAACAGATTTTTATACAAGGAATAATTTGAAAGTGGTGGATTAGTTTCCACCTTTGGAAGCACAGTGCTTTCTATAATCTTCAAACATTATTTAGGATAATGGAAGCCATCATCCCGTTTCTCAAATGTTAGCACTTCCATTAGAATTTGCAGCTACCTCTTATTTTTTATATTAAAATACAAGGCTTAAAAGGTATTATCTTACTAAAGGGGGGCAATTGTAGAGATGATTTGATTGAATAAAGGAAAAAGCTGTACAGGCCTTTTAAGATCAAGGATGTATTGATGGAAAGCTATCATTAGAGACAATTAATGTTCTCCAAGGGAAGAAATTGATTATGGACAAAGATGGACCCTAAGGAGCAGATATATCTTAATGCTCTAAGGCCTTAAGGATTATGCATTTCATTCACAGCTTCTGTATTTTAACCCTTTGTAGTGACTAGAATACTAGCTGATTGTTGCAAATGGCATGAATTAAATTAAAAAAAGAGATCGTGTCTTATAAAGAATGTTCATAGTAATTGACATTTGATTCTTTAAGTAATCTTAAAATAATTAAATTTGTACTATCATTTCTCTATATTGCCCTTTAGAACAGATCTAGACATAATATATAGAAAAATAAAATTAGGTAGTGATAGAAGTGTGGTAATGCCCAGTAATCACATTAAAGATGTGCTGTCATAAGGATCCCCTGAACTTCAGCTGCATTTATGTTTCCAAATAACATATCCCTTTAACTTGCTTGTTCTTCCTATAGATCTTGTACAAAGCATTCATCATGTTGTTAGCCAGTGCCTAGCAGCCGCGGATCACAATTGGGTACTTAATAAGGTGGCAACCCCACTGGGAACATTTCACATAATTATTCTTAGCAGAAAGAAGATTGTTATGGCTTTCCCCCCCCTTTTGAGTTTGGCAGAATTCCAAGTGATTTAGTTTGGGCTCCTAAAATCCAGTTATATATATCATTGGTGAGTTATGCTTCATGTGTAGTGTGTGTCCTTACTTTTTTGTAGAATATACTGCAGACCAGCAGCGCCAGTTTAATTATAAAGTTGGTCTCCTCGAATCTGGGACCAGCCCCAGAACAAGTAGGTGATAGAAACTGCTTTTTGACCACAGTTTCCGAGGGTGTCAATCTGAGCATGGGAGTGCTTTTAGAAATCAATCTCACTCAAGACTTCACTGCACTCTTTGACAGTGGGTTATGACTATTGCCAAATAAATAGGAGAAACTCACTCATTGAAATAGCAAATGGCTTATCCGAGAGCTCTGTGGTTTTAAATATCAGTTAAGGGAAGAAAGGTTAGACACTGGGCACTATACCTTTGGTCTTATAGAGCTTAGAAATAACTTTAGTTAGTTCAAATCATGAAAATAGTTTGTACCTTAAGTCCTCACAATGTACAGGTACATCTTTTTTGTTGTGGTTGTTAATCCTCATCCGAGAATAGTTTTTCCATTGATTTTTTTTTAGAGAGAGAGAAAAGCATTGATGTGAGAGAGACACATTGATTGGTTGCCTCCCACACACACCCCAACTATAGCCAGGGATGGAATCTGCAACCCAGGTACGTGCCCTTGACAGGGAATGAACCAGTGACCCTTTGGTCCAAGGGCAGATGCTCTACCACCATGCCACACCAGCCAGGGCTGTAAAGGTACATCTTGATTTTCCTGGACCTTAAAGATTATACATTTCATTTACCCTTTGATTTTTTCAAAAATGTAAAACAATTTGGAAATAATTTATTTTAAAGAACAGTAGGAGAATATGCTTTATTCATTATATTATGTGCTACTGGATCATAAACTTAAATCTCCAAGCTGCTGTTGCCAACTTGCAACTGTGAGCACTCAACACTTATATCAATTCAAGTACATATATATAAGTGACTATATCAGTGGCTGAGGTGATAGTTTCCTATATGGTTCCTCTAACTGGAAAAACAGAGCACATGCTGTTCTATATCCAAAGGTCTGAATTAAAGAGAGATTATAGCTAATTCTTTACGTAACTCTGAGAGAAATAAAAAACAAAGGGGTTGTCTATAAGTTTCATTGGCTATGTTATCAATAAGAAGTGGAATTCTATTAAGGGCTGCTTGGAGAGGAAATGTAGTTTATGAAAAGAGTGAGAATAACTAAGTAGACTCTCCAAACTAACTAAATGTCTCTGAAGTTTTGAATCTGCGTGCTTGGGGAGGTAGTGGTGCCATTAACAAAAAATAAATGAGAGAGAAAAATGAGCTAGGATGAGGCACATTGCCTCTGAGTGTCTGTCAAATCCAGGCATCAAGGCCCAGAGGGTGACTGGAAAAGGTCTGGAGTTTAGTAGGAGAGAGGCCAAAGTTTAGAATAACGGTTTAGAGCTATAAGAAAGAATCGAAATGGTAAGAGAAAGAACAGAATAATGCTGTGACATATAAACCCGGAGAAAAGAAACTTTCCGGGAGTGAGTAGTTGGGTGCCATTAATGACCCTCGGAGACCCAGGAGAATGAGAACCTGGGTAAAGGGGTTTGGCCATTCATAGTTCATTTGTAAGCTAGGAAGTCAGTTCTGCTTAAGTTTAAATGCTAATTCCCCAATTTTTAAGGGAATTGTGTGTCCTTGGGGGACTTAGTCTCTCTGGGTCTCACTCATTTACTCCTCAGAACAATCCTGATGCCTGGTACAAAGTTATTAGGACACAACTGAGGTGTAACGGAGTAACTTCCACCAAGGCAACATGGCTAGTAATGGCTGAGTAAGAATTAGAGCCATGACTTCTAAGTTTCCTTCCTATTTTTTCAGAAGAATAGCTGGAGATGCAGGAAGATTAAACTGATTAAGGTATGGGATGGAGCTATGATCTGAGCCCGTGTCCACCAGACTTTCAACTTATATCTGTTCACTATATATACTTTTCCAATTACTGACTATGAGATTTTAGAGGGGAACCATTCACAGGGATCAGAAATACTGGACCTATTTCAAGTAGCTCTACTTAGGGACTTATGACCTCTATAGTCAAACCATGTTGGAAGAACTCAGAGTGTATTCTCTGGGCAAGACACATATGCATCACCTGGGAATTTGTTAGGACTGAAGATTCTTTGCCCCACCCCAGACCTGTTGACTCATAACTCTGGCAATCTGTTCCTCCAGGTGAAATTCTCATGCATGCTAAGGTTTGAGAACCACTGTCCTAATCTAACCTTGCTTCCAAGTAGTATTTCTATTTCTATTGGTGACTATTGCCAAGAGGCCAGGTGGATCTGATTGTGGCTAGAACTGTGGTTCCCAGCATTGACAGCCATTAGAATCAACTGAGAAGACTTAAAGGTTGCTGAAATCTAGGTCCCATGTCCAGAAATTTTTACTTAATGTGTCTGGGGTGTAGCATAGGCACTAGTGTTTCTAGAACTTCCCCAGGCAATCTAAATGTTACATCAAGGGCTGGGATCTTCTGATCTAGAACCATGGTTCTCAAACTTTAGTACGAATCAGGATTTCCTGTGGAGAGCTGGTTAAAAGAGATCATTGAACCCGCCTTCAGAGTTTCTAATTCAGTAGATCTGAGATGGGGCCAGCGAATTTGCATTTCTAACAAGTTTCCAGGTGATGCTAATGCTGCCAGTTGGGGGGGCCACACTCTGAGAATTGCTAGTGTAGAAGTTCCAGGTTCACTTTGGGAGACGTGATGAACTGAGCTGGTATTGTCAGTCAGCGGCTCTCATTCCTGCCGAGGTGAGGGTCCCTCCAGAGTGTCCGGGTGGTGCTTCCATGTCTGTATCTCACTGGCAAGACAGACTTGGCCTGGAAACACATATGCCTGCACAGTGCTTCTCGAACTTTAACTAGTGCACAGATCATCGAGGGACCTTGCTAATGGCGGTTCTGATTCAATGGGCCTGGGAACCTGAGACTCTTCGTTTCCAGCTAGCTCCCTGGTGATGCCGATGCTGCTAGTCCATGGCCACGCTGCAGAGCAAGGCACTGGGGGTGTTTTTCAAACTTGCCTGATCATCCAAATTACCTGAGGTGCTTTTGCTACAGGGTTTTGGCTTCACCTGAGTCCTACTGAATCAGAATATCCAGGGGAAAGAGTTGTATCTGTATCTTTGTTAAGCAATTTATTCCAAAAAATACTTATTGAGCATTAACTCTGTGCCAGGCTCTATGCTGGATGTAAACAAGTAGATGCATAGTCCTGTTTTCATGGGGCTTGCACTTCAGTCAAAGAAACAAAGAATAAGTACGTTTTTTAAAAAGGTAGCTTATGATAGAGACAGTTGCCTCAAAGCACACAAAGCAGGGTCATGAGTCCTAGTTGTGTAGTGGAGCCCCATTGCCTACCTTGTCCAGGAAAGGTCTAGGAGCCATCTTGGTCTCATCCTCTTGATGTAAAGACCGAGGGGAGCAGAAGCAGAGGTCCTGAGGGTGGGCAGAGCTTGGCTGGCTGCTTGGAATTAAGTGGGGGCCACAGGTGGAGTGGTTGAGTGTCCTGCTGATTTTGTTACTTCCTCCCATTTGGGAAATACTTCTAAACACTTTCTTATACTTGCCAGGGAATAATGTAATACTTGCTTTGAAATGTCATCAATCACCCCATCATTGCATTGGTCCCTAGAGTGGGAGTGTGGAAGCTGTTATATAGTAATGGCCAATAGAAAGAAATTATTTCTGAAATTCATAGGGATAAGGTTACAAGGATTTCCTGCAGATTATTTGGCAATGTAGAAGTGGTTATGTGCTCAGGAAGTAACAAGAGGTTCAAAGAGTTGTATGCCACTAAGAGAATGTTTCTACAACTTTGAGCTTCCTATCACATAATTCTTCTTGGAGGGTTTATGTGACTTCACAGAAAGAATAAGAAATGTGTTATTAAAGGGAGCAAGGGAAACTGAGTCAAGAAAAAAACAACTGACAAACAAAAAAGGAATAAGTGGGATTTTCTTGGTGAGTAAGTGAGCTCAGATGTTTTTGGCATTGTTACAAATTTGTTTACATAGATAATAATTTTTTGATGTGCTTTTTATCTCTGTCTTTTAATTGGGCACAGTGTTTTCCTTGGCTCTACAATTATTAGCTATTTGACTAAAAAACAGCTTTACTGAGATATAATTCACATACCATATAATCTGCCTATTTAAAGTATACAATTCAGTGTTCTTTAGTGCATACTTTTTCTATGTATGTTGTATTTAAGAAATCCCTAAATGGTAGAGGATAAATAGATAAGAAATCTTTGGGCAGAGGCAGATTTCACCTGTATTATTTTTTTTCAAGCTGTGAGCACTCCTTAATTATGAGTTTAAAAAATACATTTAAGATTGGTAACATATGTTGTTGTCAGCATGCATTTAACACCTGCAGAAATGAACATGAGACATGTGACAGCACATAGGTGCAGCACCCACTGGGCTGACTGTGAACACTGTCAACAAATTTTACTTTGTTAATTTTTTCTTATTAAAAAAAAATCCAAGAAAAGAATTTAATAGTGCAGGTGTTCAGAGCATCACGGCAAACTGATACAATGAAGGGGGAGGTTATACACCTTTAACATGGAAGCCAGGGTCTGGATATGTGGATCTTTAAGCTTTGCTTCACACCCACTTTCCTCTACTTTTCTTTTCTTTTTCTTTTTTTTAAATCCTCTTCGCTTGTTGATCTTGGCAGCCTTGCTTGTCCTGGGAGGCTCTTGCCCTCCAAGTATGGGAGAGGGGCGGCCAGGGCAGACCAGCTGAGGGACAGGATCAAACACCTGGAGCAGCCTTTTCTACAAGGTGGAGATTGAGATGTTCCTTTTGCACCTGATATTCTAAGGATGAAGTTGTAATAACTGGAGATAAGAGGTTAGTATCAGCTCCTTCCATAGGTTCTATGAGTGTAGGTTCTGTCTTCTGAACTCTGTGGTCACTCTTCCTGGGAGCGGAGGCCATTTCATTTAGCTGCGGGCGTTCCCCACAATACGGTGCTAGGCAGAGAGCATGCCCTTGGAAATACTTCCTGAATGCCGCTGCGGTTGCTATGCCCTCTTCTGATCTTATTGGTTAGTTCCATTGTAGAATGAGAATCTTGCAGGTTGCTTCCCACGATCTGCCATCATTGGTGATTTCATTTCCTAATTCTGTAAATCAGTGCACTCAGTAGGAATGGGTAATATTTTTCATTTGAAGAGATTTCCTCCCCTCCTCCCCTCACACACACCAATCAAAGAATTTGCCTAGATTGAAAATAAATACTGGGAGGTGTGTTCATTTCTACTTTCAAAACTCTGAACTGCTGAAGTTTTCAGAGTGTCCACAGGGCCTTCCTCATTCTCTCACCCTTCCCCTTCCACGCTCTTGCACTGGCCTAACTACTGTTAATCCATCATTCTGTTCATTTATAAAAAGCAATTCATAAACTCAAAGTATTCCAGGGACACGAAATAGTAGGATCTAGGTTCAGCTTAAGTCCAGCCAGGCCTGTTCCCCCCAGACCCAGGCAATGGCTCTTGATTAAGTCATGGCTCTGGCTGCGTGGTGTGGGAATTGGCGTGGGAAACGTTTGCGCCTCTCACAGCTGAGAGGAGCCCCTGGAAATGATACATTTTACACCTCTCACATGAGACCCGGGAGTTAGAAAGCACTTCACCCCCATTCCTCTGGGACGGAGAATCTGTTTGCGGTAATCACGGGCAGTGTTGACAGAATGTTCAAAACCATCTGCTCAAGGGCAAGTGTTAACTCTATCAAATCCTAATATTTTAAGCACACTGATCCCCATGCCCAGGAGACCTCCTGACAGCTCTCCGTGGGCTGTGTGTCAGCCCGCCGTCAGTCACTGCCCCCCAGCACAAAGGCCTGAGACACCAGCGAGGAGAGGCCGTTAGAATGAGAAATGCAGCAACAGAATCCACTTCATTCGTGTTAGCTGTTACGAATCCGCTTACTGATTCTTTAGTACAATATTTCTTTGTAATATATGCATAGTTTTGCCTTTGAATTTATTGTTTGTAAATGGGCTTTTATTTCTTTTTTAAGCCTCAATGCATCCCCTCTTCAGTATGGGTGTTATAAATTCATGTAGGCATTTTGTGCACACACAATTCCATACAAATAAGCATAACGACAGATTATATCACCCAATTAAAATCCTTTATCAAAATGACTTAATAAAACATAAAACTCAGCCGGTAGATTTTTGGTATCCTACTCTCCCAACACTCGTCAGCAGCCATCAAGTTGTTTAAACTGGTCGGAATATTTATTTATTTATTTAGTGTTACTATACTTTGCCAGCACAACTACTCCTCAGTGTTTCAGAATTAAAAGCACATAGAGCAATTTTTTAAAAAAACATGTAGCAGTAAAAACATCGCACAGCCCAGCCAGATGAAAACATTGCCTTCTCAAAGGAGCCGGTTTACAGCTTCCGGGACAGATCCGAGCCACTACCCGAGTAAGGCCCGACTGGAAAGCGCTGGCCAGAACCCTCTGTGGAGACATATCCCTGTGTATCCATCCTTGTCAGAGACATTGCAATGAGGCTGGTATCATCTGACATAATGTCTTGGGGGCGGGGGGTGTTAAGGGAAATACTGAGTGGAAACCCAACACTAAGAGAAAGTTCTCAGCCACAAACCCCCAGAAGTTCAAATATGACATTTGTATTTTAACATTGAATTTCATCCTATGCCACTGTCACGGCAGGAAATCAATAAATCTTATGTGTTGAATAGTTGGGTATAAGTTCTGCTGTACTATGGCACTAATATTATCTACAGAATAATAATTGGGGGAATTCTCAGGTTATGGTCACTGTCACCCTCAATGCCATCCCATAGCTAACAGTTGCTGGCTGTGTACCACCCTGTGCCAGGCACTTTAACATTAGCTGTCTACATCAGATATATTAAGTTGGTTCTATTATTATTATTATTATTATTATTATTAGCCCCATTTCAGAGATAAGGAAACTGAGGCTTAGAGAGCTAAGTGGATTGGCCAAAGTCACATTACAAGTTAATGGTAGAGTTCAGATTAAAGCCTGGGCAGAAAGTTTCAAAGTTTATCCTTTTAACCTCCTCTAAAATATAACTATTTAAAGTCTACAAAATTCTTGGAGACCAAAGAGCCTAGATAGGACTGCATGTTTTCTTCTAGAGTTTCATTTCATTGGTAGCTGCTTGGAGACATCAGGAATATGAATATTAGAGTTCTATACATTAAACAATGAGACTAAAACCTACCTACAGGCTCCCCTCTCACCTAGCACCTAGAGCTCTTATATTTTAATTGTTCTTTCTAAAGATGACCTTCAAGAAATCTCATCAGATTTCTCTGATTTTCATGAGATGATACAATATTTTTATGATTTGATATTATTTCTGCCATCCAGAGAACATTGCATGTCAGTGTTTTATTGTAGTTCTCTTTTTAACTGAACGTGTCTTTGTGTGTGTGTGTGTACAATGTGAGAGAGAGACAGAGACAGATAGGGGGGACTTGATAAACACATAGAGATGCAAATTTACTCACAATTAGGAGTCTTGGTTCATAGAAGCTCTTAGGTCACTGGGCCTCTTGAGTCAGTAGCTTAGGGTTTCTGAGTTCAGTTTCCTCATCTAAACAAAAATACTTATTTCTCAGGGTTATTGTAAAGATGAAGATAACATAAAAAAAGTATCTGCTTTATCAGGCATATTTTGAATACTCAGTGAATATTAATTCCCTACTCTATTTTCTTCCTTTCATCTTGTTTTTTTTTTTTTTTTGGTTTGTTTGTTTGTGTTTTCGTTGCTGTTTGTAAAAGGAAACAATGTTGGTAGCCTTTGTTCACAAGCAAGAAAAGGAAAAGTAATGGTGTATTTATGAAAAACTCTTTGGCAAAAGTCCCCTGAAAGTTAACTTGTATTTATTTGGATATTGGGGCTTTTGTGTTATTACTTGACATGAGACTACCAAATATAAATTTAAAAAATATCCTACAGTTAAAATAATAGACTGGCATAATGGTTACCACTTAAAGATTTTTAAAAGATTGGTTTTACCTTTTGCCTATATCTTGGAAGCTAGCCTTTTGGAGTTCTGAAATACAGGGAGTTCTGCTGCGGAGCTCTTAGCCTCAGTATGCTACCACCTATTCCTTGCAACACCTATGTGGTGAGGACATGCAGCACTGTCCTAGGTGCTGAAAGGCTGTCGGGAATTTGAAGAGCTATAGACTCAAGATAAAACTAGGTAACATGAGCAATAATCTTTAAACGCATATGTTTATACAGATAAGAGTTGTTCGAATGTCCTGTACCTCTGACAATGAAATTGAGGAATGGTGCGCAAATCACTCCCTAAAATTCCAGCTTTAAAAATTGAAGAAGGTGATAAATATAAAACATATTAATTGACAGTAAACTATAAAGTCCTATATTAATGCAGAGGACTGTCATTATCTTAATTTCCAGAGTGATCCCAGGAATAAGATGAGGATCTTTATAAGGTATGTGTTCTATTTCTTTTCTGATTTACAACGTTAATAATAAAGAAGTTTAATATATTCTATCAGCAGTGGCTTTCAAAAAGTATGAAGCATTTAGCCTTTTCTAGATGACTGGATTTTTTTTGAAAGGTCTTCTGAGGAGTGTTAATTTGTCATTCACTATTAGTCACAAAATGTGTTCTAATCTCTCTGTTGCCCAGGAATTCTGCCCTTTCAAGGGTCTTGACTCTTGGTCATTTAGGTTTTCCTGAATGGCAGGAAGCAGGGGGTAGCATTCACCTGTACTGGGTGGAAAGGGAAGAGTGAGTTCCTGATGCCACCTAGAAGAATCATATGTGAGGGCAGTCCCTCACATTTTTCATGGTCAAGGCCTAATATAGATGAATGGATTTGCCCTTTGGGAAATGAGAAGAATTGCCAGCAGGAATATGTATCTTGGCTGGGCCTTGAGCACAGAGGCCACAGAAGGGGCAAATGGAAGATTGCAATGTGTGTGAAATTTTCTGCAGGCTGTAATGAAAATGGGGAAATTTCCTCGGCGTCCCTTGGGAGCAAGTGTCTTCCTCACTCCATGTGGATACTTAGGGAGTGTTGCAAGCTGTGAGTTTCTCCGAGCACATCTAGTCTCATGCTTTAGCCTCGCTGAGCCCCTTCCCTCTGTGGCTCCGTTCTTCCAGCTGCTTCTGTAAACTCTGCTGTTGCATCTCGTCCCCCATGGCTGCTCAAATGCGCTCCCCCCCAGCCTCCCTTCCTCTCCAGCTGCATCTGTTCGCCTCCCCTGCTGATCGATCCACTTCTTTAGCTCAGGGACAGAGAGAGGAAATGATTCCAGCAGCTAAACAGCTTTTATTCAGAGAGAATATTTAAATATTCTCAGTTTGCATGATTCCTCTTCACCTCATGCTATGATCAGAGGTTAATGGAGACAGTTTGGGGCTCTCTTGGCTGGTATAGACTAGAGGCCTTTCACAAATAAAGCCAAGATCTTGTCAACACTGTCCCCCGTCTGTCCTCTAAAAACATGTATTTGTTTCAGAGACTAGAAATATTTTTCATTCAAACTCCTTATTTTTAGAGGGTGGTGCCACACTCCATTTTCACCCTAACTTTGGATAAGACTCCAGACGCATTAGAAGCTGTGATTAATATTTATCATTTCCAGTGGATGGAACTTAAAATGGATACTGAATTCTAAATGTTTATACCACTAAAATTATCTTTGATATATAGAGTAGACTTTATAGTGGTACTTACAGATATTTTATTTTTTTGCTTTATAAAAATAGCTTAAATTTGCAAAAATAAACTTGTGAGACATTGTGCAAAATCACCTGCCACGTAGGCTTGCCTTGAGGATTAAATATAGTGATAGCTTAGCAGAATGCCTGACCCATAATGTCCAATAAATGCTAATTTATATATATGTATATATATGTGTGTGTGTGTGTGTGTGTGTGTGTGGGCATGCATATATATATACATCCTGCATGCATCTCTCCAATATACATTTTTATTTTCTAATTAATTATATAGTATCTCCCAATGTTGTTATGCCAGTTTCCTTATCTATTTCCTTATTCCTAGGCATTTTTTAAATTTCCATTTTTCTTTTTTTAGCTCCTTCTCCTTCCCTTCCTTGCTTTCTTCCTTTCTTCCTCTCTTTTTGCATTTAAAAAATTTCCTATTTTTGTTCTTTTTTTCTGTCCTTCCTCCAACCTTTCATCCTTTATTTATTTATTTATTTATTTATTTATTTATTACTCTGAGATATTTTTCTTTATCTTTTTGGAGTCTTCTGTTGTGATATAAACTCCTTAAGTAAAATTTCTAGATCGAGGATCTCAACAATGTTTGTCTAGATTGCTTTTCTACAAAGTTGAATGGCATTTTCTCAATCATGTACACGCTTATGTATGCCAGTTTCTCTACCATCCCAACAACCTTGTGTTTTCTTGTTTTTGCATGTTTAGTAAGTTTTTGAGGTATTTTATAAAGATCATTTTTCTATTAGCAAGGTTATAATATTTCCATTTGATAATTTTATATTTAAAATCTCATATATGTAAAATGTCTATTCTATCTTCTTATACTACTTATGCAAAGAAATCTGGGTAATGATATATATCTTTCAAGGTATTACATATTTTGAGTAGTAACTCAACCAGTTAATATTAACTGAGTAACTATTTTGTGCTAGACATTGTTCCGGGAACAATAGGAAACTGGGGATACAATGATAAATGACATGGTCCTTGGTTTCCAGGAGGTTTGAGAAATTTATCTCATAAAGGGTGACAAGTATATCAACAAAGTGCCTCATAGTGTAACAGGTGTTATGATGGAAACTTGTACAGTGTTTACTGGAGTCAGATAGGAAGACAAATCAGGGATTAAAGAAAGCTTTCATCATGGAAGATCTTAGAGGACACTTTTACCAGTTACACTTGTCATTTGCTTTCTTTCTGATTCTCCTGGATCTGTGTCTCTTTTGGTTGTTCACCAAAGCAACTCCATTGCTTTCATTTGCCTGCTGATACCGCTGCCTTCTATGACTCATTGATATATAACAATATGTGTGTACATCACTGCATCAAGGCCCATCTACAATAATAAAAGCGTAAAATGCTAATTAGACTGGACAGCCGAACGACCTTCCGGACGACCTTCCAGATGAAGCCGGGGCTTCGAGGGCTGAGCCCCTTGCACGAATTTCGTGCATCGGGTCTCTAGTGTTACTATAATGGGCTTAAGGTGAAAATAGAATATGATTAATGCTTTGTTTTTTGAGTGCCCAGTTGGTGATCATTCTCAGCATCAAGTTTGAGGTTCATCATCTCACGCCTGCCCTTATATACTCCTGCCAGGAAGCTTATGGGATGGCCTCATGGCGGGGGGGTGTTTTAGGGAGCATAGTGGACTCTGAAATGTGTCCCCTCTCAACCCCCCACTCCTGAGGATTTATCCAACTGCACACACCCTGATATTTCTGATAGAGAGATTTTCAGCTCTTTCTGAAGGATCAGACCTTTTTAGGTCCAGGATTGTGAATGACAGAGTTTACCTAGTTTTGCTTTCTGCTAGTTTTGACAATTATTTTTTAGGTAGATCTATCAAAGGTACTCAAGGACTAATTCAATGGTTGCTTAACTGGTTGGATTTAGTATTATTTTTTTTAAAAAAAGATAATACTTTTTATCTTTCTGTTTCTTTCTTTCATACTTATTTTTTCTCCATTGTGCTTATGTTGCTCCATGAGCTGCTTGAGGGCAGGGTCTCTGTTCTATTCATCTTTGTATCCCACACGCACAGCACCCGTGCTGGCTCATGGTGGGCCCTCAACAATGCTTACTGTTATGAAGCATGCCCTCCTTGTCTTTGGAATTACCTAGGTGTTGCCCTTCTTTTCCTTCACATCCAATAATAGTAAGATGTCTTTATGCACCTAGATTCCCAACTCCTGACCCCACTCCTTGTGAGAGAATTACTTTGACTCTAGGTGTTTGTATATCCGCTAGAGGGCACTGTTTTGTCAGAGGCTGTTCCAGCCTTTTCTTCAATACCAAGTTAGATACCTTAACTTCATGGTCTACTTTCAGTTTTAAGCTCTTTCAATATGTGCTAATGAATGACTCTGAGCTTTCCATCACAACTATGCTTGCAGAAATAGAATCACAATAGTAAATCTTGGTTAAAAAACAACTATAATAAGGTTACATATAAGCTAATATTACTAACCAATATGACAAATATGTATTTAATAACAAAAGGGCATATGCTAAAAAGAATGCTCATATACATTAAGGTCATTCTTTTCTTCTTCTTCTTCTTCTTCTTCTTCTTCTTCTTCTTCTTCTTCTTCTTCTCTCTCTCTCTTTTTTTTAGATTTTCTTCTGACCAAAACTAGAAGGGCAAGTAAAGTTTTCATTTAGCCTTTAATTTCATTTTTCCACTTACATAATAAAGGCATGGTATCATGACTGGAGAAATTTCAAGCTAAACATTATGTCCAAATGTCAAAGATAACTTCAGTGGAAATTTGTTTTTCATGTGAGTGGCAGTATTGAGTCTGGCTGCTACTTTTTTAAAGTTCTAAAAGCTACATTTTATGAAAAGTTTTTTCTTCCTCCATCACTTCCAATCTCATAGCACTATCTTTAGACAGAACCAAATGAGTTTCCTGGGATGTAATGGCAAACAGTTCAAGTTTGCAAATATTTGCGAGAAGACAAAGCTGCTCTTACTGTCAGCAAGCTCCCAAACACATCATTAACCCAGTGGTGACTCCAGAGCCCCACTGGAGCTGTCTAAGGAAGCTGCAAAAGAGGGAGAAGCCAACAGGGAATGCATCCTCGCCAAGTTTAAAACCTTAACTAGATTCATGTCATAGAATTGAATGAGATGGTGGGGCCCAGTACCCTGTCAAATATTCAGGGACAGAACATACATAAGATCTATCTGAGTCAGTCCTCACAAGAATCCCTGTGATAATCTGTAAGTAAACTCTCTTTTAAATTATGCTTAAAGACTATTTCATGAAGTGGGCACTTTTGGTGCCAGGCTGCAAGGTCATTTGGAAGTGTTTAAGTTTACTCCGACTTAAAATGTAGGCATAATATCTGCAGATTTTGTGACAAGCTGTAGATGTCAATTGTCCTGATCGATTTTATTTTGTATCCCAGGGACAGCAGGATCATATATGCATAATCATGGTTGGGGAAAAGGAGCAAAAAAATAATTTTAAAAAAGAAACATGTATTTCTTAAGTTAGCCAGATGTTACAAAACCACACAGATGAGAGGCATCAAGCCTGAGAGAAAAATATGAAAGACCTAGAAAAGAAATGGAAATTACCCACCCTGAGAATTTACAGAAGCGCATGGTAGTTTTTTTTTTTTTATGAACTTTATTTGAAATCTAGAGCCTGTCTAACTTTCTACTCAATAATCCTGGCATTTGGATATTTGTAAATGACACCATTTCTCTTCAATATTATACTTCTTTTCCAAAGGGCTTTATAACTTTTAACAGGAGGAGAAACGGTTGCTTTTTACCTATTTGATGTGGCAGATTATTTATGGAGCCAACATGTTGACACACTATAAACTGTAAAAAATGAGGCCTAATAAGGTTAATTGTCATCTGAACCTTCCTCTGTAGGCTGCAATCTGTGGGCTTTGATTGTTTCCCTGGGGGAAACTCTGCCCAGATGGCGAAGTCCTCAAGGCCCTGACCCACAAGAGGCCTGCAGAGCTGGAGAACAAGGTGCTTCTCCACAGACTAATTAATTTACTAGGATAGCACCTGTTCCAGAATAGATAGGGCTGGGAGGGAGAGCGGTCCCCGGGCACAGTGGCGAGCTCTCGGGTAAATGGATTTCAGCTGATTATATTAAGCTGATGCTTTGATCATCTAAAGGCGTTAAAATGGAAATATGTTTTTTTTCTGGCTGTTGGCCTCCGTGAGTGCGGTTTGTGCCATTATTATAAATGTTGGGGAGTAGAACAGGCTGTTGTAGATTTCAGCACACCCTGTTTAAAAAGTGTGCAGTGTATTCGTCTATTTCTTCATGTTGACATAAAGCTGCACCTTTGAAACAATTCCGCGTTCTCGCTTCCATTTTATTCCAGCCAAATTACTAGCTGGAAATCAGACACCAACACAGATTCCTTTTAGCTAGAACATTTTATTATGTACTCACACCTTTAATTCAATGCGTGTAATTAGGCTTTAATCAGCTGAACGCTATTTGTGAAAAAAAATATCAGACACTTGTTTAAATGAAATTCTGGTAAAGTCGTGCTATTAAGCTTTGGTGACTAGTTACTGGCATGAATAAATCCTTGAGTAAACAAGGCTTGGTAGTAAATGGATTTACAATGTGAGTCTTTCTGCACTCGATTTCACTTTATTGCCTCTTTGATTCCCAAAAGGATTAGAGGTAATTTTTTCAGTCCTTAGATGCCATAAAACTGTTTCCCTTTCCAAATTAGCACGATGATCTTCCATGTAATGTGTTTGGCAAACACACGGGATTTATAAGGCCACTTGTCTTATGTTGCATAGTAATGGAGACACAAACACGGGGTCTTAGATGTTGTGGCCTGACAGTGGGCAGCTTTCACCAAGGTTTTGAGAGGTTAATGTTGCAAAAAGAGAAAAATATTCTTGGCCATATGGAAGACCGCCTGAAGACGACTAAGGATTTGGGAAGTGGGATGGTTTTAACCACTTTGGGTTAAAGACCGACATTGCAACAGTGAAGTACTATTCACATCACGGGTCCTTTTTTTAGGAAGATAGCACCCAGAATATGAAAACAGAGCAAGCACACAAATTTAGCATATAATCCGAGGGCTTATTTCTAGATTGTCCTGTCTGGTTATATCCTGATAATCCTTGGAGCTGTCTGTTATGTGGGAGAAATTGGAAATTTCATGGCTGCTTTGTCATGGTTTTCTCTTCTAGAACTCTTAAAGCATCTTTAAAATTTTTGTGTTAGTGGATTTATTTTTTTAATATACTAGTACATTCTTTTAAAAAATATATATGGAGAGAGAGAGGAAGAGAGAGAGAGAGAGAGAGTGAGAGAGAGAGAGAGAGAGAATAATTAATTCACCGGTCCATTCTTGCCCCTGGTCCCCACCTTCCACTCCCACCACTGGTCATTTCTTCGTGTGGCCCTCCAGAGGGACTTTAATGTTGCTCAGTATGAACTGAGGGCAATTTGGGTTGTTTCCAGGGATTTCCTTCTATAAATAATGCTGCTGTAATATCTCTGAGCACATATTTCTGGGCCAATGGTACAAATGCTCTTGTTGTATATATTCCTAGAAGTAAAGTCGTTAGGTCATAGATTGCATGCATTTTGAATTTGGATAAATATTAAGTTGTGCTTCAAATATGACTTATGAATATAACTATTTCCCCAGAACAAATTTTGTTCCCCTCCACCACTGAAATCTGAAAGTTAAGTATTGTATCTTATTATTTTAATTTGCATTTCTTTAATTATGACTGAGGTTGAGTATCTTTTCAAATGATTAAATAACACTTCATTTTCTTTTGATGTGAACAGCCTGTTCAGGTCCTTTGCCAATCTCTCTATTGGGCCATCAATGTTATTCTTTTGGGGTTGAAGAGCTCTTTATGGAATAAGGAAATCAGCCGTCTGTCTGCCAATGTGTAGCATTTGTCATTTCAGTGGCATTTTCCTTTCTGTCATTTCTCATTTACCAGGCCTTCTATTCCTCTTCTCTCATCATTGGAAGTCTGGGTTTAAGGTTTCTTAATAACCCCTGGAAACTAGAAATGATAATGTCATGGGAAAGGGGTTAATTTAGGTGGTTTTCTAACTTTGACTTTTGATGAAGTAGGAGGAGAAGGACTGAACGGGCAAAATTAAAAAGAGGGGGAAGTGACTAGTGATTGGAAGAGAGGCTTTTATGCTGACAAGACCTTGAAAAAAATATTTAAAAAGCAATTTATTTTACCCATAATTTTCTGCTTTCTTTTTCCATTATTACTGGTTTTTGTGTTAGAGTAAGAATTATTTTTCTAGATATTTTGGCTATAAAGTCATATGTCTGTGTTTTGGACATCACAATTTGTGGTCATGAAATGGAAGTGATTGTGGGACCACAAATTCAGCACAATGACCTTGATCCTGGATGCAGTGGAGAAGGGAAGGAGAGAATAGCAAGACTGACAGCTCTTAAGCACAAGTAACTTTTTATGTTCAGCTCCACATGATAACAAAGTCAATACAAAGACATGTTTTAGACATTTATGGCTTTATGTAAAAATAAAATATATTTGTTGATGTCCCAAAGTTTTCAGCATCATTATCTTCAGAACAATGGATAAAAGCATGGAATCCAACAGCTTGGGTTCAAATGTTGAGTCTTTCACGTCTTAACTGCTTGACCTTGGCTAAGTTCTCCTCTTTAAAACTGGGATAATGAGAGAAATGACTTCATAGATTGTTATAAGGATAAGATGACGTAATGCATGTGCCTGGCACAAACTCCATCAGTGTGAGCTCTTATTAGCTTTACTAATTATCAAAGAGTACTTATAAATATTATCTATTTACTTTCTATTGAATTGTTGGGGTGACATTAGTTAATAAAGTTATATAGGTTTCAGGAGTACACTTCTATATACATTATCTGTATATTATACTGTGTGTTCACCACCCCAAGTCAAGTTTCCTTCCATCACCATTTATCCCCCCCTCACCCTTTACCCTCTCCTACTCTAAAATGTTATCTAAATTGTGTTATACCCAATCTGACCTAAAGTAAGTGAGTGGACATCTGTGAAACACGTGCTAAAATAGGTTCCAACCTTCATTAAACCACACAGTTGAATAGTTTCTGAGTAAAGTTACTTCATGGTATTTCTTCTCTCTTTGGAATTCTTATTGAAACCTGGTTTGAAGGTAAAAACCTGATATCATAGTAGTAGTTATCAGAATGGCGTTAGCCATGGCTAAGGTTGCATGTACCCCTCACTAGTCTTGCAGTAACGATTGGCCGGCTTCCTACACCTCAGTCCCCATTTCATTCATGTGTTTGCTCATGCTGTGCCTTCTGTTTGAAATGCTATTTCTGCCTTTACCATTCATGTAGAAACACACACATATGTACTTATATATGTGTATGAGTACATATATTCCTGTATTTGTCAAGGAAATTGGTAGCTAAATTTTATTCCAAGTCACTTCTGCTAATGAACAAGAATAATGCAGAGGAACACTGCTAAATTAAGGATGACTCTTCAGTATTATAAGGGAGACGAATGTGTTTATTTATTAGTTTTAAGTGAATGACTTTCAATCACTCCAGTCAACATTTCTGATATGAATATTTCACGTGAAATGATTGCTATTGTGTTGCTCAGTTTTGCAAATCAGAACCTATTTGCAGAGCACCATTAGGCCAATATGTCTTATCATAATATTTGCCAGTACCGCAGGTTTTACAAATTAGTTATTGTGACTCTAGTTTTCTATTAACATGAATTTACTGATTAACTAATTTGTTTACTTTATGAGAATTCATATAGCATAGCGCCAATGTTCCATGACTAAGAATGAGTACATGGATTCTTGTATTAAAAACAATTATCACCCATTGCACTTTTTTTTTCTGGATCCACATGCCCACAAAGTACCTTGTGGAAAAGATTATAAAATAGTCCCTTAGAAATTAATTGGTAACATTTACAGGCAAGACCCTGAATCAAACCTACTCCCCCTATAAGGGTTCTTTCAGGAGGGAACTGCAACTTCATCAAAGGAAGAATGCTGGAATTGTAGTTTCTAACAACTTATTTTTCCCCCAGATAAACAAATGAAAATAATAATCCAATACCATTTCCATCTATCAAATAGGTAAACGTTCCAAAAATTACAGTCAATTCTGCAGAATATAGTGAGACGGGTACCCTCATGAATGGTTGGTGAAGCTGTATACTGGTACAACTTTCCTGGAAGGTAATTTGGCAATGCATATAAAAACCTTAAAATAGGCTCCTTGGCAAAATGGTTAATGGAGCACATGCATATAGGCTTCTTTCTCTTCAGGTACCATTAAGTATTTTATGATAAAATATAAAAATAGGGAACTATCAATAGCTGGACTATACTACGACTACAACTGCTACTCCTAGAAATAATCATCTGAACCCAAAATTCCAGATTGCAAAAGATTTGGAAGTGGGTAAGAGAAGACGTAAAATGTGCTTTTTCTCATCTATTTCAGGAGTCATTAGATAATATTTCAGTATGGGGAAAATTGTGTGTGTGTGTGTGTGTGTGTGTGTGTGTGTTAAACTTAAAGGTAATCACTAGTAACATAAAAACAGGATAAATGTTTTTCAGATTACTAGAGAAACAAATATAGGACCTCAGAGACATGATTCCAGATGTAAAAGATTTAAAATAAAAAAGATAAAATAAATAATATGTAATAAATAATAAGGCAGATATTTCAAAGTTGAATTCAGGGATGTGGGCTATATCAACAATAAGGTCAATTAAATTCTGTAATTAAATTTTAAATGGTAGCTGTAAAAGGGGGTCTAGTCTGGCAGCCAGGACAGTGGAGGCCATTCAGGATGCCCACAGGCATTTCATGGCCCTCACACCCAGCCAGGAGCTCTGGCTATAAGTCAGCTTAGTTACCCATAATTAGTGGTTTCATACCTTTAAGTCTAGAAAAATTTAGAATTAAGTAGCCTTAGTTAATTGACATGGAAATTGTTATTCTTTAGTAAGTATGCATGTTTCAACCCCGGGAAATTTTAAAATTAAGTATGAAAAGGTAAAGAGAATCAAACCATTATATATATCTACTAGAGGCCCGGTGCACGAAATTCATGCATTGTGTGTGTGTGGGGGGGGTGTCCCTCAGCCTGGCCTGCACTCTCTCGCAGTCTGGGACCTCTCAGGGGATGCCCGCCTGCTGGCTTAGGCAGACATCCCTCTCACAGTCTGGGGCTCTTGCAGTCTTGGACCCCTCGCTCCTTACCACCTGCCTGCAGCGGAGGCGGGAGAGGCTCCCACCACCACCTCTGTGCTTGCCAGCCATGAGCCCGGCTGAGCCTGGCTTCTGGCTGAGTGGCACTCCCCTATGGGAGCACACTGACCACCAGGGGGCAGCTCCTGCATTGAGTGTTTGCCCCCTGGTAGTCAGTGCGCATCATAGCGACTGGTTGTTCCACAGGTTGTTCCACTGTTCAGTCAATTTGCATATTAGGGTTTTATTATATAGGATGTGGAAGTTTAAGGACAAGAAATTTGGGTTGTTTTTATCACTGCTGTAGACTCAGAATCTAGAGTAGTGTCTGGATATAGTAGGTGCTCAATAAATACTT
Source organism: Myotis lucifugus (assembly GCF_000147115.1). Lineage (NCBI taxonomy): Eukaryota > Metazoa > Chordata > Mammalia > Chiroptera > Vespertilionidae > Myotis > Myotis lucifugus. The sequence continues at coordinate 12,940,283 of NW_005871062.1, read as the reverse complement.
CTTGAATAATTAAATGGAAATTTGCCAAAGTGTACATAGTGATGGTCTCTAAGTGGTAAGATTATGGGTGTTCTTTGCTTTCTTTTGTTGTTGTTAATCCTCACCTGAGGATATTTTTCCATTGATTCTTTTTTTTTAGTATTTATTATTATTTTTCACATTATTTATCTATTTATTTATTTTCTTTATTGATTAAGATATTACATAGGCATTCTTATACCCCCATTGCCCCCCACCCCCGTTCATGCCCTCACCCCCCTAGTGTCTGTGTCCATTGGTTATGCTTATATGCATGTATACAAGTCCTTTGGTTGATCACTCCCCCTTACCCTCACCCTCCCCTGCCTTCCCTCTGAGGTTTGATGGTTTGATTGATGCTTCTCTGTCTCTGGATCTGTTTTTGTTCACCAGTTTATGTTGTTCATTATATTCCACAAATGAGTGAGATCATGTGATATTTATCTTTCTCCAACTGACTTATTTCGCTTAGCATAATGCTCTCCAGGTCCATCCATG
>NW_005871062.1:12897199-12939667 GCF_000147115.1 Myotis lucifugus | reverse complement strand
CAAATGAAATGATTCTATTTCTCTCATGTCTTCCTCATTTTATTAGCTGAAATACTTCTGAAAAAAAAGGTTTTTCCTATTTACTATTTGTTTTCCTACTCATATAATTTTATGTAGAAAATAAAAAATAAATACTTAATTATTTCTCTTTAATAGTTTCCAAAATAATAAATTGGCTCATTATTGTCAGTCAGCACTGATCAATTAGCTTATTTTTGTATTATTACTAACTATAATTAAATATATTTATTTATATTTATGTTTCAATTAATTTCAGTTATTCTTCTTCTTGATTGTCAAAGTTATTCTGTTTTGTCCATTGTGAATCTCTTCAAGAGAGCCTCTAAATAGTTTTTACTCAGACCTATTCCTCATTGATTGTTAAATGAAAATTAACAGCTATTGCAGATTTGTCTTGTATATTATTTTTCCCAGCCCTAGAATCAGCAATTAACCAGGGAGCCTGTTTTTTCAGTGGGAAATGGTATGTTAAGACTAATGTAGACATTGAGGGTACTCATTGCTATTGAGTTTGTCATTGTTTCTAGGCCTTTTCAGTAGATGGAACAGAAAAATACTTATTTTATTTTCCATTATAAGATAAAACACATTTTGAGTTTATTTAGATAATTCAAATTTAGAACTACAGGATTTTTATTTACTCTTTTTCATGTTATATGAATATCTCCTTTTACCAATAATGAGAATCCAGTTTTTAATGATACCAGAAATGAAAGAATTAGGATATCGGAATATTCAAATAGTAAGTCATTTGCTTTATCCAACATACACACATATTAATCTCAGAGTATTAACATCAACACTAACATATGAAATAGTCATAAACATGAGTGATAATATTGCTGATGGGCACTTGGGCTGTTTCCAAATCTTAGCTATTGTAAATTGTGCTACTATAAACACAGGAGTGCATATATCCTTTCTGATCAGTATTTCTGGTTTCTTGGGATATATTCCTAGAAGTGGAATTACTAGGTAAACTGGGAGTTCCATTTTTAACTTTTTGAGGAAACTCCATACTGTTTTTCACAGTGGCTGCACCAGTCTGCATTCCCACCAGCAGTGCACAAGTGTTCCTTTTTCTCCACATCCTTGCCAGTACTTGTCGTTTGTTGATTTGTTGATGATAGGCATTCTGACAGGTGTGAGATGGTACCTCATTGTTGTTTTGATTTGCATCTCTCAGATGATTAGTGACTTTGAGCATGTTTTCATATGTCTCTTGGCCTTCTGAATGTCCTCTTTTGAAAAGTATCAATTTAGGTCCGTTGCCCATTTTTTTATTGGGTTGTTTATCTTCCTTTTGTTAAGTTGTACGAATTCCCTGTAAATGTTGGAGATTAAACCCTTATCAGAGATAACATTGGCAAATATGTTCTCCCATGCAGTGGGCTTTCTTGTTGTTTTGTTGATGGTTTCTTTTGCTGTGCAGAAGCTTTTTTATTTTGATGTAGTCCCATTTGTTTATTTTATCTTTAGTTTCCATTACCCTAGGTGCTGTATTGGTGAAGATACTGCTTTGGCATATGTCTGAGATTTTGCTGCCTGTGGATTCCTCTAAGATTATTATGGTTTCCCGTTTTACATTTAAGCCCTTTATCTATTTTGAGAGTGGAAGGGAGGGGGAGAGACACAAAGAGAGAAACATTGATGTGAGAGAGACACATTGATTGGTTGCCTCCCACTCGAGCCCTGACCAGGGCCAGGGATCAAGCCTGCAATTGAGGTTCATGCCCTTGACTGGAATCAAACCCGGGACCCTTCAGTCCACAGGACGACACTCTATCCATTGAGCCAAACCGGCTAGGGCTGCTTTCTTTCTTTTTTAAAATATATTTATTGTTGAAAGTATTACAGATGTCCCACTTTTGCCCCATTGACACTCTATCCATTGAGCCAAACCAGCTAGGGCTGCTTTCTTTAAAAAAAAAAATCTTTATTATTGAAAGTATTACTGATGTCCCACCTTTTCCCCCACTGACCCCCTCCTCCCCTCTCCCACCCCCCTCCCCAGGTTATGCATATATGTCTATAAGTTCTTTGGTTAATCTCTTCCCGCACCTCCTCACTCCCCCAACTCCTCACCCCCTGCCTTCCCTCTGAGAATCCTCAGTCTGTTGCATGCTTCCATGTTTCTAGATCTGTTTTGTTTGTCAGTTTATTTGGTTCATTAGATTCCACATATAAGTGAGATCATATGATACTTATCTTTCTCTGACTGGCTTATGCTTTTTTTTATACTGCATTTTCCAAATCCTTTTTATAATGTGCATTTATTTTATTTAGTATGACATAAAATATATCTTTTAAAAACTGGGTCAGGACTTCCTCTATTGCTAATCTTTATTCTAAGGAGACACCATTTTTTTCTTTCCCCAAGAGTCCTTTTCCTGAGGGGGACAACTGTGGTGTAGTCTTCGCCACTGAGGTAAATCATATCACTCTGCTGCTTGGAAGTCATGAATATTTGCAAGCCAAATTTCACATTCAAAGTCTAAAATCTGCTCCCATCATACCTTTTCTTTTTTTGTAAATTTTTTTTATTGCTGATAGTATTACAGAGATCTCCTGTTCCCCCAACTTTACTCTCTTCCTCCGAACCCCTCCCCTCACCCCAGTCAGGTCTTCACTACCCTATTGCCCATGTCTATGGGCTATGCATATCTCTATATATAAAAGGCTAAGCGACCATCTGACTGTCCGACCTGTAGCTATAATGCGCAATGACCACCAGGGGGCAGACGCTCAACATAGGAGCTGTCAAGCTGCAGTGACATGGTGGCGCCGGTTCTTGGGTGACACACCCCGGAACCAGAGAGGTAGGAGCTCGATTCCAGGGTGCGTCACCCAAGAACCACCCTCTCGCAATCTGGGATCCCTTGGGGGATGTTGGAGAGCCGGTTTTGAACCATCCCCGCAGGCCAGCCTGAGGGACCCCACCTGCTGAGGGACCCTGCTCACACTGCAGACACCCTTCAAGCCACAGCGCTGCCCCAGGTACAGCCGGCCAGGGAGGGACCATGGGAGGTTGGCTTCAGGGCGTGTCCAGCCTGTCTCGCCCAGTCTTGCCCAGCCAACCACCTTCTAATTAATTTCCTTTCAATGTGCACGAATCCATGCACCTGAACACTAGTAAGTATATAAGTTCTTTGGTACCTTTTCAACTGAATCTCCAACTCTTAGAGGTTAGAAAATGCCATTACCATGTTCATTCTCTGTTCTCAGTCTTTGCTTCCAGGGAGTTGCGAGGACTATCCCTGCCAGGTGGTCATCCGGCTCTGCTTCTATGCTGACCTTCAAAATCCTGCTTATCCTCACACTCTCTCATGCTGTCTGACTGTCCCTCCCCAGACTTCTGTCTCTGACATCCTTAAGCACCTATTGCCACTACTGATTCTTTCAACTCTACCCCACATCCTTACTGTTCTTCTGAAATGTTTTACAAGTGTATGACTTGACTTCCCCAGGGTGCTTGTGAACTGCATGAGGTTGGGGAGAATGATGCTTACTTCTTTGTATCTCTTAGCAAGCCTGGCATAGTGCATTGAACATAGTAAGCAACAAACACATATTTACTGACATGGCTGCATGTTCTTCAGTTCTGGCACTGGTCAGAATATTTTTAAAAGGAGAGCTTGGGAGTCAGACAAACAAACTAGTGTTCAAGTCCCACCTCTGTTGGCTACTATTTAACTTTGTGACCTTACATTAGTATATTTCCTCGAACATTTAATGGCAGTGTTTTGCCAGGATTATAAGCTCTTACTCTGTCTTCTTGGTTCTATCATTTAATAACTATTTGATCTTGGGCAAATTCTTCTGCCTCTCTAAGTCTCAGTTTCCTCATTTATTAAACAGGAACAATAATACCAACAAGTTCATAAGGTTATCAAGAGGGTTAAATGAAATCAAGCTTGGGAATGCCCTTCACATAGTTCAGAGTATGTGAGTAAGGCTTGCTCAAAGATAGCAACTATTTTGGTATTTGGGAGGACAACAATAGCAAGAAAAAAAAAATCTGAATCTTCTTACTAGACTTCCTATAAATGCTCAATGAGCGAATGATAGAGAAGTGCTTAGCAGGATTCAGGTGTTGGCGATTATTTTAATTTCAGATAAAATGGATTAGTAATACCTACTTTGCAGAGTTGTTGGTTGGATTCAATGTGAAACTAGTATAATACATGTGATTAATAGATTATAATTTTCCTCTTTATCCTTCCTTATTTCTCTTCCTTCAGCCCCTATACCTCACTATAATTCTTGGATACCTTATGATGTAATAATGAACATCTGAAGAGCTGTTGGGGTTCCCTAATCATATCTGAATGTAGAAATGGTTTGTGGAGAAATGCCGCTCAGCACCGAGTTTCTCTCTGTGTTGGTTGTCCTCCGTGGCATTTACTTTGCACGCATTCTGACTGAAGTGAAGAGTATATTCAGACTGTAGCAGCAATGAGACCAAACAGAATCACAATTCGATATTTTACAGATTTAGAAAATGAGGCCCTGTGAGGTTCTGTGCTTTACCCCGGGTCACAGAGCGTCTTGTCTGAGTAAGCCTATGCATTGTGCACTGCCTTTCTCCCCTGGGCTCGGTGAGTACCTCTTACAGCCTGCAGGCCCCACATGAGACCTGCACAGCCTTCTGCAGAGAGCTGGGGACCTGCCTCATTTCCTGCTGGATCTCCCAGAAAATACATTTAAATAAAAGTTTTCAGCTCTTATTTTTCTCCCAAAGCTCATGCTATTCATTAAATGGCTCTTTAATATAAAGAGACAAATTGAACAGGGGAGGGGAAGGAGAGCATTTCTTTAATTTTTTTCCTCAGTTGCTTCTTGTGCAGGTGGATGGCTGTGGGAGTCCCCTCTTCCGAAGCCCATCTGGGGTGTTAGTTTAGCTCTATTGATGTTTAAGTCTCCGTCTTTCATCATAACCACATGCCAAGACAATAAGTAATTGAACCACATGTTTTGCCATTTTAAAAAGGTGTAATCTCCTTCTGAAGTGTAGAGATGTTTAGCAGGATTTTTCTAATTTATCTGTCATCGCACCACGCAGGCTAGGCTCCAAGCCCCGACTGCAGTGTCTCTTTATCACCGTCTTTTGATGAACACCTGTTTCCAGCATACAAATATATCTGCTGAGATGCAAAATTAAAATAATTTCAGCAGTATAGGAATAATTAGGAACCTTTTTTTGAAAGGTCCACCTGTTCCAAATATCAAAATATATTTAGTTGCATGTGCATCTTTTTATCCCCATATATTCTTCATAGTAGGTATGTATGTATTTGATAAAAATTCTCCTCTGATATTCCATTAAGTTAAAAAAATAAATATTTTTATTTTTAAATATTCAATTGTAAACCATTTAAAAAAACAAATGAGTTCTCTATGTTCATTGAGAGAAAGAAGGAATTTACTCCAAAATTTATTCTTATTTTAATTAAAATTTTTTTGAAAAATTAAATTTAGTGGGGACACTGGTTAATAGGAGCATATAGATTTCAAGTGTACATTCTATGATACATGATCTGTATACTGCATTGTGTGCCCACCACCCAAAGTCAGTTAATCTTCCATCACCATATATTTGACCCTCTTTACCCTTTACTAACCCTAAACCCCCTTCCCTCTGGTAAATAGTATACTATTGTCTGTGCCCATGAGTTTCAGTTGTATATCCCATATATGAGTGAAATCATATGGCTTTTAGCTTTTTCTGCCTGACTTATTTCACCTAGCATAATATTGGAAACTTTTAAGATGTTCTGTTCTTTTTTATTAATTGTGCCCTTTATTAAGGATTTTACTTCTTCAAAAATACAACAATGGTTATGTGAGTCTTAAGTTAGTTATAATGGATATTATTTTTTAAAGGAAATGATATAAGGGCCCTTATCACAGGAGGTTTTTTGTTAAAGTATGGTACATGAAAACACTTAAATCAATATATTTAATATGAAGAGTTATTCTTTTTATGGTTGTTATTATTGTTAATTTATATTTAAGACTTTATCCATCGTGCTTCCTTTTGGCTTTCCTTCCCATAAACTATGAGCGTGGTGGTTAGAGTCTTCAAGGTGAAATTACTTAGTAACTGTAATACCCCACTTCATGGTGTCCCCATTCTAATGCAAGAGAGAGAAAAAAAACCATTTCCAAGAATTCATATAAATGAAAAACAAACAAAAAAAACAACAAAGGTAAGCTCACACTGACTTTTTAAACAGCTGAAGTTAAGAGACCTTGATATACAACAATCCATGTAATGATTTTCATTTAACATTGGCCAAGTGGTATTCACACTGGATAAGAAGCAACTCCATATTTATCCAGACACACAATAAAGCAAATTCACAGGTGAAAACCAGTTTAATGCAAGAACGTATTAGAATGTGCTCTCATTTTTAGAATGTGAAATCTGAAGTGCCAGATTTTTTGGTTGTTTTTCTGACAACCTTGCAAAAAAGTCAACCACCAGTTGCCTGGCCCTTACATGCAAAGTTTGTCCACAAGGCGTTGTGTGGCTGGTTGCTTTTGAGCTGTCGGGGACCTTTTGGGCAGTGGTTATATACACACAAGACTAATTACACTAATTAATCCACACCAACGTGTGAGCAATAAGCATGTTTTTACAATTAGGATGTAATTTTTTTAAATCCTTTACTGGGAACATTTAGAGACACAGCAGTTTCAGATTTGCCATACAATAGGAACGGGAGTTGTCCAAATTGAATAAATGTACATTTGAGCTTGGGCAAATACGTATTGCTATATGGCAAATGAAGCCCACCCTTGTGTCACAAATACATACCTCCACAAAAATGATTTTTATAAGCAGGTGTATGGATTGTAGTTTTTTCGGTCATTACATTATAGGGATTTCAAACCACTTTGCTTAATTTGATGTAGCCACTTCACATGACTTCTATAGCTTTTACTTCTCATGTGAATAGTTGTGTTAGAAAGAATAATGGCCTCTCAAAGATGTCTGCATTCTAATCCCCCAAACTTGTGAATATGTAACCTCACACAGTAAAAAAGAAACACACACACACACACACACACACACACACACACAACCCCCAAAGACAACCCTCGAAAATGTAATTAAATGTGAGATGAGGCCCTAACCGGTTTGGCTCAGTGGATAGAGCATCGGCCTGCGGACTGAAGGGTCCCAGGTTCGATTCCAGTCAAGGGCATGTACCTTGGTTGCGGGCACATCCCCAGTGGGGGGTGTGCAGGAGGCAGCTGATCGATGTTTCTCTCTCATCGATGTTTCTCACTCTCTATCCCTCTCCCTTCCTCTCTGTAAAAAAATCAATAAAATATATTTTTTTTAAAAAATGTGAGATGAGGAGTTTATCTTGGGTCATCTTGGCAAGCCCAAGGTATTCACTGGGGTCCTGCTAAGTCAGAGAGGAGGCAGGAGAGTCAGTGTCAATGTGATGTGATATGATAAAGACTCAGCCTGGTGTTTCTAGCTTTGAAGGTTGAGGAAGAGGCCATGAGCCAAAGAATGTAGGTAGTATCTAGAAGTTGGAAAAGGCAAGGAAATAGGTTCTTCCCTGAGCCTCCAGAATGGAACCAGAGCCTTACCACACCTCCGTTGTAGCCCACTGAAACCTCCAGAATTATAATATAATAAATCTGTGTTATTATACGTCACTAGGTTTCTTATAACTTGTTACGACAGCAATGGGAAATGAATACAGTGTTTTCCTGACTTCAGATTCCTCATCTAGAAAGTGACAATATCATTTGCTTATTTTTTGTAAGAATTAATAAGATAATGCGTGTGAAATTGCTTTAAAATGTTCAAAACTGAAGATCTTTTATAAAAGCAGTAAAACTATTTCTAAATTTTATAGCAACTAAAAGACTACGAATTTAAGACTTAATCTTTTAAAAATCTTCCCCAAATCCCTATCAATTAAGAACTAGAGGCTAGAAAACATGGAATCTGTTTAGCTTCATCAGAAAGCTTCCATCAGAATGTATCCAGGCAGCGAGACAGTGGAAAAAGCCAAGAACATAACTGTTGTCAACAGGGCACCCGAGATTCAATGGACAGAAATAATCTCTGCAGGGCTGAGGAAAACAAAAATACTGGGACTCATTAAAAGAGTAAACTAGATTATTTACGGCAAAAAATAAATAGCTTATATGCCTCTTAAACACTATTTTCTGAAAAGATGCGTAAAAAAAACCCTCTTTTTTGCTCAGAGGTATTCAAGACTGAATTATTTAAAATAGAAAAAAATTAAAAACCATCTTAAGTGTCCAACAATTAGGGAATGATTAAATAAAATATGGTTTAACAATAGGCTTAGGTACTGTAATTAAAAGTACTTAGAAAAGCTTTCAATAACCTTTGGGGGAAAACAGATTCATCTATAGAGTAGCTATAATAATAACTATGTAAGATTCCTTTGGAGGAAATTTACTAAGTAAAATGTCATCAGTGGTTGTCTCTGAATGATGGAGTAATGGTGATGTTTTCCTTTTCTAGATTTATGAGATTTATGAAATCCACATGTATTATTTTATATAATTCTCCCCAAATAACTGAGCAATTTTATTCACCCTTGCCACTTCCTAATTAATGACGGTCTCAACTTCTAATTTAATCCAGAGACCTTTATTGAATGGCTATTTTGTTTCAGGCAGTGTAAAAAATATAAGTGAATAAAATATATTAATTGACCTCTGAGGATTTCTAGAGGGTAGAAAATAAAATAACATTACAGGTTAAAGGTATGAAGACAAGACTACAGAAGAGCAGGGGAAGGTGAGAGTAGGTGACTCGTGGAAGAGGTAGGGTCTCAGCCGGGCCCTTATAGATGACAGGATAGGAAGGAAGAGATTGGGGAGCATGTGTGGATAGAGAGTCCATTGGCACCAGCATAGAAAGAGGAAAGGATAAGGGCATGTTTGGAGAACAGAAAATATTCCCGCTTCCAGTTCAGAGGAATCATAAGGGACTGGAATAGAGGGGGGACAGAGTTGGAGAGGAAGCTGAAGGCCTGGCTGTGAAGGGCCCTGGAGGCTGGGCTGGGAAGTCTCGATATCAGCTTTGTCCACTCTAGCTTCTTGACACTAAGCCACCTGGACAGAAACACTAGAAAGAAAAGGTAGAATCACCTGAATGCTTGACAGCCAAGGGGTTGACTAGCTGTTTGCCCTTTTCTTCAATGTTTTAGGCTTTTGAAGACACACCCATAGGACAGGTGGGTTTTCCTATTGATCCTCTCTACTGGGGCAGGATTTTATTTTTTTAAATATATTTTTATTGATTTCAGAGAGGAAGGTGAGAGGGAGAGAGAGAGATAGAAACAGCAATGATGAGAGAGAATCCTTGATCGGCTGCCTCCTGCAAGTTCCACACTGAGGATAGCCCACAACCTGGGCATGTGCCCTGACCTGCAATGGAACCCACGACCTTCTGGTTCATAGATCATCACTCAACCACTGAGCCACGCCAGCTGGGCACGGGGCAGGATTTTTAAAAAGCGATTCCAACTGGCCTGCTCACTTGCCCCAGTCAGACCCCTGGAATGAATTTTAACGCAGCATTGTAACTAGAATTCAAATTCAGAACCTTGAGACTGACTTCTTCCATTTTCAGCAAGTCTTCTCTCCCCCACCTTTTCTTTTATTTGGTATTTGCATACATGCTGTCTCCTCCCCAAAATGACAGTTCTTCAGTGGGTAAAAATGGTGTCTTTGTATGTTTGTTCTCCTTTCTCCCATATCTGGGCATAGAAAGATGAAGATCAAGTTAAAAAAAAATAGACTGACATTCTATCTATTTGTGCCAGAGCAACACCTACTCAGCAGTTAGATTTAACAGATTTCTGCTAGATTCAGAAGCCCTTGCATGAGATATTTAGAAGGACCATGGTGGCAGAATCCTGAGCCCTTCAATATTATCTTACCATTTTCCCCATTTCTGCTACATTTTCTAATTCACCATGTTATTACGTATAATGTGTTTTGCATGGTTTATAATTTAATTCTCCTTTTAAAAAAACTAGTATAAGTGTCTGGACTGAGAAAAAAATAATCCCTTTTTCTTTTAAGAGATCTCTTTACTACATTGGCTTTTTAAATCTTTTCTGCCTCCATCAGTTTTCTGATCTTTTGACCGTCCGTGCTCTGTTCTCTTACACTCTTTTTAATGGCATGTTTTCCGAGTCTTTCTTTTGTCATTATTACTACCCTTTGGATTCTTTCCCAATTAGCAGTCTTTTTTATATCAATAGAAAGAGCCAAAAATCGCATGCCGTTTTCCAGACAGAGATTTAGGAGTGTGGTGAATAATGGTATAATTACTTCCTACATGAGCTTCGGCAACACCCAAATGGATCCGGAGGCGTTCTCTTTTCCCTTTTTTATACCAAAGGATGATGTTCATTAAGAAATGATCAGATTTTTTATTGAGAAAAATCTAATGAGGAAAAGTTTTGCTAAGTAACAAATTAGGTGATGCCAAAATACTGATAACTAAACTATGGCCATTTCTGCTGGGAAGTATTAGATTTGGTGGAAATTTTAAGCTCCAACTAAGTAGTGCATGTTGTGTTTGGTGCAGTAGTAGAGAGAGAGTAGAGAACTCTCAGAGAGTGTTTGGGGGCTGGGGGGGGGTCACACCTCATTAACACCACATTTAACCATGCAGCATTGGAACTTACGTGAAAAGTGGCCAAAAACATAAGCAGAAGTGAAGCTGACATCATTTAGCATTGCATATGCCTACAGATTTTTATATATGCTTATTAGGCAACCATTCTGTGGGCACTGTTCTATAAGCTATGGCTATAAATGTGGACAGAACTGTTTATGACTATAAATCAGATTATTTCACTTCTCTGCTCAAAACTCTCTACTGGCTTCTCTCACTTAGAGTAGAATCCACATTCCTGCCTCTGGCTTACAAAGCACCATGTAATCTGGGCCCTGCTCCGTTTTTGACCACATTACCTGCCCTGTCCTCCTCAGCTCACTCTGCCTTGGTCACATGAGGCCTTGGAGCCTCCGACAGAAGATCTGGGGCCCTGGGCAGAGCACTGAGAAGCATTATCTATTAACCCTAGCTCTGTGCCAGGCACTATGCTAAGTGCTTCACAGCTGTTGTTGCATCCAAGATTTACATCAAAACAGAAAGGGTTAATATCCAAAATAGAGAAGAAACTCAAACAACCCAATAGCAAGAAAACAAATAAACCAGTTTACAAAATGGGCAAGGGGCTTGAATCGACATTTCGCAAAAGATGACATTCAAATGGCCAGCAGGTACATGAAAAGGTGCTCAGCATAACCAGTCATCACATATATGCAAAGTATACAACATGGTGATTTGATACGTAGTACTGCGTCACTTAGCAACAGGGATATGTTCTAAGAAATGCATGTTTAGGCGATTTGGTCATTGTGCAAACATCATAGAGTGCACTTACACAAACTTAGATGGTATAGACTACTACATTCCTAGGCTATATGGTAAAGCCTATTGTACATAGGCTACAAACCTATACAGCATGTTACAATACTAAATACTGTAGGCAACTGATGACTTTATAAAGCTACAATGTTATTAGTGATAGGAATTTTCAGTTCCATTACAATCTTAGAAAACTACCATTATATATGCTGTCCATCATTGACCAAAAGGTCCTTATGAAGTCCGTGACTATACATATACAAAGTGAAGTTACTACTACAGTTAAGCTAATTAACATATCATCTCCTCACAGTTACTATTTTTTTGTGTGATGAGTGCATCTGAAGTCTACTTTCTTAGCAATACTGTTCAATACAGTATCTACACGAATAAAAGAGAAAGATGCAAATTGACCATACCTTTGCAACACCCACCAGCCAATCAGGAGCGAGTATGCAAATTAACACAACAAAGATGGCGGGTTAATTTGCATACTCAGGCACTGAGCAGCTGGGGGTGGGGTAGGATGCTTGCATCATTGCCATGGCAATGCCACAGGTGTTCCGCACCACTCCAGCCGCTCTGGGCCTCTGGGCAGCGTGGGAAAGCGGAAAGGCGGCTCTGGCGGGAGTGAAGGCGGTGCCAGCAGCCAGGGGAAGGAAGGCCCATTCTTGCACGAATCTTCATGCATCAGGCCTCTATTTATTAAATAAAGCCATCATGCCTTGCACATTAGGTCTCTGGACTTAATCATCCTACGTAACTGCAAATTTGTACATATTATTTTATTTAAGACTAGAGGCCCGGTGCATGGATTCGTACACTGGTGGGGTCCCTTGGCCCGGCCTGCAGGGATCGAGCTGAAACTGGCTCTCTGACATCCCCAAGGTGTCCCTGATTGCAAAAGGGTGCAGGCCAGGCTGAGGAATCCCACCGATGCACAATTGGGCTGGGGTGGGACCGCGGGAGGGCTACAGGGCATGTCCAGTCTGTCTCACCCAGTCCCGATCAGCCAAACCCCAGCAGCAAGCTAACCTACCAGTCGGAGCATCTGCCCCCTGGTGGTCAGTGCACCTCATAGCAACTGGTCGAACGGTCAGACACTTAGCATATTGGGCTTTTATTATATAGAATTCCACATATACATTAGTTCACACCGTGCTTGCCTTTCTCTGTTTGGCTTATTTTACTTAGCTTAGTGTCCTTTAGTTTCATCCATGCTGTCATGAATGGCAGGGTTTCCTTCTTTCTCATGGCTGACTAATATTCCAGTGTGTGTGTGTGTGTGTGTGTGTGTGTGTACGTACATACATCTATGACTAAAGAAGATCACACACACACACACAGTTAAAGTCATAATGGCAAAGAGCAGAGAGTAGAACGGTAGTGACCAGAAACTGGGAATGGGGTAGGGAGCTGGAGGAAATAGGGAGATGTTGGTTAAATGGTACAGATTTGCAGTTATGTAGGATGACTAAGTCTAGAGAACTAATGTGCAAGGCATGATGACTGTATTTAATAATGAAAAGTGAATTCCCAATGAAAAGAGAAATTATTTAAATTGTCTGAAGAAGAGTGAATATGGAATTTTTATTTACCATTTTTGAATTTACATTCATATGTAGGCATTTTTAGTATTAGGATTAGTTCATTGAAAACTTTTTTATTTTTCTCTATTTTTTTTCTGTTTCTATTGATTATTAGTATGATAGAAGTTTTTAAAAATCTGTGTATTGGCAATTTTATGTTCTTTTGTGAATTTTCTCTTTTTTTTGCTTTTAAAGAATATTTTATGGAGAGACAAATTTTTCTCCTGACTTCTTAAAACATTTATAGGTTAAACTTCAGCACTGATCAACTTAATAGATGCTAATCATATGACTTTTGGAGGGAATCAACAGGAAAGAATAATTCAGTATATACATTGAAAGGTATAAACAGAAAGGTGAGATAATCAGGCCTTTAAGATTTTCTGGAGAAAAAAATTAAGTCAAGTATAGAACTTAGAGTACTTTGGAAACTAAATGAAAATAACACATCTCTAACTTTCCCCTCTAGTAGCAAGTCTCTCAGGTGTTTAGCAGGGTTGGGGTAAATTTTGCAGAAACTGATTGTCAGTTCCTCTGTGAACAACCTGTGAGAGTAGAGCTTTGGGCATAAATGATCTCTGTTTATGAATCAGTGGATATGCCTACACAAGAATTTTATTCTATGAAAGGTGAAAGTCTTGATCATGTTCTCCCTGAATGAAGTTTCTCTCTACATCAGCAGTGGACCAATACAGTAGTTAGATTAGATCCATTTTTTAAATTATTTTTTTATGTTTTGTGCTTTTTAAATATTTATTTATTAAATTGATTGGGGAGACATTGGTCAACATGAACATACAGGTTTCAGATGTGGGTTTCTATGTTACAAGACCTATATATTGCACCATGTGCCCACCACCCAAGTCAGATCTTCTCCTGTCACATGTTTTGAAGTCTGTATATACAGAAACCCTTCCCTTTACATCATTTCATTGATACTGCCTCTGCCCACTCTGTATGCTTACTCTATGCTAAGCACTTTATAATCATAATATCAGCAAATTCCCACAAAGACTGGTCGGTATTATTATCAATCTCATATTTTAGATGAGGAACTGCTCCTAGTCACATAGCTAATCAATAGTGGAACTAGGATTTATATTCATATTTGCATGACAGCCAAGTTTGTAATCCCAACCACTACCCCACATCACCTAAGTGGATCAATATTTTTACAATCCAGCGTTAGTGTCAACAGTGTTCATCGTTATACAAAGAAGACATTAAAATGAGAAAGAAGGCTTTGTCTACTCTGTTCTAATACGTGAATTTCTTTATTTTACAGTTAAATAAAAGTATTTGGCTTGTTTTTAATTCTTCCAGGGATTCAAGAGTTTGGGCTAGAGTAATGAGTCTTGAACTTTACGGTGCGTACACTTGAATATATTGTTAAATAGTAGATTCTATTTCAGTAAATCTGGGATGGGGCTGAGAGTCTGAATTTCTAACAACTTCCCAGATGATGCTGATGCTGTGGTTCCACAAACCACACTTAGAGTAGCTGGTGATAATAAAGGATTATCACCAATTTATAATTCTCTACATTCTGGGCAGTTATTAGGTGTTAGATAGGAGGATGAATGAAAGAAGCCTCCAATATGATGCACTGCTTTCTGGCAGAAGAAACTAGGTGTGTAGACTAGTTCTAAAGGTCTTTATCCTATGTTTTCCCAGGGGATCTTGGCCAAAATTAGCTCACAATTGAAGGAGAACAAGAACAAATATTTACGGAGTGATCAGGGCCAACCCCCGTGCTGGATACTTATGTTATCTTTTTAATCCTCAGCAGATCCTTATGGAGAATGTCTGTCTGCCCACCCTGCTTCACTACACATGATAGAAATAGCACAATGTGTAGGATGCTGGAAGATACGTGTAGAGAGGGAAGGGGAAATAGCTTGCAAGCACCTCCATGTTCCTTGTACTGCACCAGGCACTGTCATATATGCCACCTAATTTCATCCTTGTGTCTACATGAAATATGTATCCATTCTAAATGAGGAAACTGAAGCTCAGAGTTGTTAACTAACTTGTCTGAGGCTGTTGAATTCTTAGGTGGCAAGGGTAGGGTTGAAATCTAGAACGGCCTGACTCCCCAGTTCCTGTTTTCTATCACACCCTAATGCAGCGGTTCTCAACCTGTGGGTCGCGACCCCTTTGGCGGTCGAACGACCCTTTCACAGGGGTCGCCTAAGACCATTCTGCATATCAGGTATTTACATTACGATTCATAACAGTAGCAACATTACAGTTATGAAGTAGCAATGAAAATAATTTTATGGTTGGGTCACAACATGAGGAACTGTATTTATAGGTCCAGAAGGTTGAGAACCACTGTCCTAATGTATTGTTTACCTCCTCCCCCACTTTTTGGAGATGTGGATAACACATTTGATTATAATCAGGCGCCATGATTATGGTTTGCTGCACACCTATTCTAACTGTTAAACACAGATTTAAAACAAGTCAACATGACTGCAGTCAGCCTTGTTTACTCATTTTGCAGAAATCTGGGCTCAAAGCCTTTCATCATCCAGAGGTTAGGAAAAGGAGGCTGCTATTGCAGCAATAAAGCGTGGTTCATTGTCCAAGTTGGGTCATATCCAGTAATGGATTCCATAAACACTGCAGTACTTTCCTGCTCACATTGTCCCCATTGAGTTTTATTCTCTTTATCCTGAGGGTGTTTGTGGCATCTTCACTTTGTTGAGCTCTAGGGAGGAAAGGGCTCATCTCAGCACCTCATTGGACAGGTCCAAAGGATATCAACAAAAGAATGAAAAATTGAGGTGGCATTATCACCCCATTCTCTCCTTTGGAGACATTGCTATAGTGACTTCTTTTTCACTTCCTGGACCTTTGGCCCTCTCCCATACACTCTGATTTTCTCCCGAGACACAGCAATGAGATCAAGATGACTTCCCTGGCAGCCCTGTTCAGGGTGGTTTTACGGGTCATGAATTAGCTAATCTGGGGAGAGCACATCGAAAGTAGAAATATGAGTCTAGAATTAGCTAGTAACTTAAAAGTTCTAAACATGTGTGGGCCCATATGTGTATTATGTTATAGGGTGCCTCTTATATCTAATCTGAGTCTTATGTTGATGTATTTGTTAAGAAATAGGCCAGAGAAAAACAAGATAGGGAAGCAAAGTTGAAAGTTGTTGCTACAGATGGCTACTGATGTGTGACCGTGTTTTCCGTATCGATTCAAATGATGAATAGGATTGGAGATGAGGGAGGCAGAGGAAAAGGGGGGAGAGAAAATGTTGCCCAAGAAGGGGAAACAGAAGCAACAGCCTTCTACTAGCCCTACAGAAAGAGAAAGGTTGATTATTCAGGGAAATAGTAGAGAAAGGCTGAGCCGGAGGTGAATGTTTGAGGGAATTTGAAAATGAAGAAGGGGAAATTATTTCTCTGAAAAAGCAAAGAGTGCAGAGATATGAGTGCCACGGAGAAAAACTTTGTCAAGAACAGGTTTGAGGTTTTGCCAACATTCTGAACATAAGTGAACCAAATGAGACACATTTCTGACTGCTGCAGGTAACTTTCTTCAGGAGCCCCTCACATAGGGTTCGCATTCTGTTTAGTTTTGAATTTTGTGAGTCATCTTGTAAAATATTCCTGTAAAAGCTTAGGCAGGGTATGGAAGGTGAGCATGCTCAGTAGAGGGAGATAGCAGGAACACAGGTGGAGAGAGTGAGAAAAGGGAATTAGAATTGTGAAGAAAACAGGGAGGAGTTCTGTTTCACTGGAGTATAGGATGTGTGTGTGTGTGTGTGTGTGTGTGTGTGTGTGTGTGTGTGTGTGGCTTCTTTACTTAAAATCAAAGTGATGAGTATAGAATTTTCGATGTGGAATAGAACAGAAATTGGTTGGAAATTAGATTACAATAGGATCAATCACAGACGTCTTAAACTTTAGGATGAGGAGTGGAGTTTGGAAGTTGTTCAATACATAGTTTTGTCCTGAGAACTTGCTACCTTTTTTTTAAGTGTATTTATGACATACTCAAGGGTGGGTGGAAGTGTCTCATACTCTGGAGAGAGGTCAAGATTAATGACACCAATTATAGTGCCTTTTATGTAGAGGTCAAATTTGTAGCCTTGGGAGAGATGATGTGGTCCAGAAGGAAAATGTAGGGAAAGCAGAGATCACTTAGAATAGAACCTTTAAGGATGCTTATTGCCCTTTTAGATAGTCAGGCTAAGAAAAGAAGCCATTGATGAAAACAGAAGTAGGAAAAGAATCTGAAGACACATTGCCATAGGAGCCAAGTAACAGAAAGTTTTAAGAAACAGAATGTGCTTAACCATACTAACAGCCACAGGGGGAATTAAGGTGGATTTAAAGAATTGGTGGGGCATAGCAACTATAGGTCCAAAATGTGTGATGAGGACAAGGATCACAGAGAGCCATAGACTTTGATGAACCCAGGTTTTGTGCTGCTTCTGTAAGGACTGGGAAGGGGTCAATGTGTCAGTATTTTAAGCAGGAAAGGCCCTGCTTGATCTACCGCTGGAGAAAAATTTTAAACATACTTATCATTTGGATTTTTTGGGGGAAAGGGTACCTAATACTGCTCAAAGTCAGTAAGAGGCAGTAGGTAAGACGACACTGGTCTAGAAGAAAACTTTTGTGAGGCGTGGGTTTGTTCTTTGCAGCCCCCATTCAGCTTTGATTTAATTGTGAAGTTGGGGTTTTAAAAGTATGTAAGTGTGTAGAATATGAGGAGAATAAGGAGATGGAACATTCTGATTTTGATATTTTTGCCTCTTATGATTATATCCCAGCCTAAGTATGAGCCTAAGGCTTAATTCCCTTGACTTCTCTGCCCTAAGAAATAAGGACTAGATATTTGAAGGTGCTGAACAGTGGAAGAATCAGAAGAGAAAAAACATTTTAGAACTGCCCCTTTCAAGGTGGTCACTTGGTTTGTGTTCAACTGCTAATCTTGTCTAGATGCCTTCCCACCATTTCCACCAGCTAAGCTCTTCAAGCCTCTCCCAGTCCCCTTCCCTTCAAGGAACATAGCTGTTCCTTCCTGATATGTTGACTTACAGTTGACAAATTGTAGGATGATGTTTTGGGTTGGGTCTGGTACTTTCTGAATATAAACTCATGAAGGATATAGTCTTTGAAAGGCAAGGAGCCCATGTTAAAAGATACTGCTGAGAAATGTATCTTTCTCATTTCTCAAATCTTTTTTAAAATGTATTTTAGAACACCATCCAGTTTGGATCACATTCGGAACCTATCTCAATGTTATGTTTTTGTTGATTAAAATTTATATTAGTTGTGTATGTATGTGCATTTATTTACCTGTTCCTTTTCCAGGAGTGAGACTTGCATGGTAGTCCTCAATATTTCCATGAACATCTTGTAAAGAGATACTATTTTCCCAGTCCCTTTGAAGTTAGATTTGGCCATATGACTCACATTGGCCAATTGAATATGGGCAAAAGTAGTATAAGTCCCTTCCAGACTGAAGGCTTAAGGCCTAGTGTATAAATCATCCCACTTCTCTCCACCACTACCCCCATCTCCATCATGACATCTGGTAATTCCCCATTTGTCAAAAAATTTGACCAATTTTGATGAAATTTTCTAAAAGACACTCTTTCTTAAGTTTACTTTGCAGTTTAATTTGAAATGGAAGCTAATCTATTTAACAGGTGGTATTCTTTCTCAAATTTGAATAAACTTGAAATAATTTTAATGAAATTTGCTACAAGTGTGCATTTATTCATTTAATGTGTATAGAAGCCTGTCCTAAGACAGGAGGTATTACAGTGCTGAATCTGACATCATTCTACCCTCCAGTAGAGTCATCTGGATTCATCACATCATGAAACATTGTTGGACATTACTGATTCCATAGGAACTGGCGAAGGGAGAACACTGGAGTAGGCCAGATGCTGAGAGGATGGATAGAGCTGTAGGGTTTGGGGAGCCCAGGCTCCCAAAGGGAAGAGGACCTCTGGATTCAACAGTAGCAAGTAACAGATGATGGGCAAGCCAGATAAGTACAATACAAACAACAGGGATGACATAAGGAGTTAGAAGCTGTGCGACAAATTATGCAGAATAACATGCTGAAAAGGCAGGCAGTAGTTAAGCATCAGCAGGTAGCAGGTCTGAGGCTGGGCTGGTTATCAAGAGTATGACTCAGGCATGGGGATCAAGAACACTTTTAAAGCCATAAGAACATTTCAAGTTGTTCGAAGCTGTTTTACAGGAATAAAAATCTCTGTATTTCTGTCAAACTACATGTCCATGACAGGTGGGTTGGGATCTCTACTCCCTATGGTCCTCACTCCAGGATCAGGCTGATAAAGCAGCCACCATCTGTTGGATATTTAGTAAAATAGTAGGATGTGTATAAATTCAACTTTACTAGATGATGAAAACTGCTTTCAAAGTGGTTGTACCAATTTCTATTACCAGCAGAATATGACTGCTCCACATTCTCATCAATACTTGTCAGTCTTTTAAAATTTTAACCATTCTGGTGTGTTTGTGTAGCGATATCTCATTATAGCTGTAATTTGCATATTCCTGATTCTTACTGCAAATAAATACCTTTTCATATATTTATTGACCATTTAGATGTTCTATTTTATAAAGTATCTGTTTAAATCTCTTTCCTATTTTTATATTTGGCCATTTTTCTTTTTCATATTGATTTCTTTATATATTTTGCATACTACTCTTCTCTTGGTAAGATACAGGTGTCTTTCAATGAGAAGAAGTTCTTGGTTTTAATATAATCAATTTCTCAATTGCTTAAGAAAATTGCTTTTTATCTTCTAAGTAGTATTTCCTGTCGTAGGGTCATGACAATACACTTCTGTATTATTTTCCAGCAACTTTGTTGTTTAGCTTGACATATTTAAATCTATAATCCACCTGGAATTTAACTTTGAATAAACTGTTAAATAGAGCACAAGTTTCCACTATTTTCCATCAACATGTATGGAAAACAATATTCTTTACCTATCTGCAGTGCCATCTTTTCCTAATCATTCTTACTATGCATGAGTCTGTGCCTGAGATCTAATCTATTCCACTGCTTTGTCTATCCCTTATAATAATATACTGTTTTAATTCTGTTGCTTTTTATTTTTTTAAATGTATTTTTATTGATTTCAGAGAGGAAGGGAGAGAGAGACAGAAATATCAATGACGAGAGAGAATCATTGATTGGCTGCCTCCTGCACGCCCCCACACCAGGGGATTGAGCCCACAAACTGGGCATGTGCCCTGCCCTGGAATCGAACCATGACCTCCGGGTTCATAGGTCAGTGCTCAACCACTGAGCCATGCTGGCCGGGCTCACGTTGCTTTTTAAGTGAGTTATGACACCTGGTAAAACATGCCTTTCCATTTTGTTTTTATTCTTCAGGTTTATCTTACTTACTTTGGTCAGTTCTTTTCTGCCCTTTCTATATCAATTTTAAAATAAGCTCAGTGGTGTGCTGGCCAAATGGCTCTCTGGGGAGAAAAAAATCTCTAATTTATCATGTTTGCCAATTACCACAGAGTCAATACTTCCACAATGAGTGGTTTCAAGCCACCACAAATGCCACTATAACTATTTTGATTTGGATTATATTGAATCTATAGACCAAAAGAGAAAAAAATGACACATTTATAATAGGGAGTTGTCTATCATGTGAATATAATATATTTCTCCATTTATTCACTAGTAGGTCTTCTTTAGTTTCTTTCTATAATACTTTATGATTTTCTTCCTTTTCCTTTTTTTCATAGAGATTCTACTCATCTTCTTCAGTTAAATGCAATAATTATTAGAAACTTTGTACTTTTATGATTTAAATATAATGTATTTACATATAAAATATAAAATTTAAATATGAGTAAAAATTTAACTTCTCTGGCTCGGTTGGTTAGAGCACCATCCTGTACACCAAAAGGTTGCAGGTTCGATCCTCAGTCAGGACGAGTTCTATAGGCAACCAATTGATGTTTCTCTCTCACATCCATGTTTCTCTCTCTCTTTCTCTCTCTCTCTAAAAATCAATAAAAACATTTCCTCAGATGAGGATGAAAAAAAAAGTTTACGTTTTGTGTTTTAAATGTTTGTTGCTGATATAAAGAAATACAATTTTTAAAATGGTTATATTAATCTTGTACCCAGGAACATTCCCTAACCTACATATACATTTTAAAATTTATCTGTACTTTTTTTTCAGTTTCTATGTGTCTAGACATTTTTTGTATGTGAAGGACAATTTTATTCCATCAATTTTAATCCTTATGCCTTATATTTCTTCCTCTTTCCTTGATGCATTGTATTCCAGTACAATGTTGAATAAATTAGTGGTTGTTGGCATTCTTATTTATTTCAGATTTCAGAGTAAAAGCTTTACTGTTAAATGTGAAGTTTTGATATAGGTTTTGTTGTTGTTGTTCTATTTGTTTTTGTTTGTTTTGGGACATGTGCTTATTAAATTATAAAAGTTTCCTCCTGGTCTTAGTTTGTAAGGGCTTTTAATTATGAATGGTTGCTGAATTTTATCAAAGGCCTTTCTCCATCTACTTAGGATATATTTTTCTTTTTTATGCAAATGTAATTAATTACATTAATCACCCTTTTAATATTATACCAATCTCAAATCCTAGATAAGCTAGTCAATACATATTACTGTTTCAATTTGCTAAGTTTATTTAAAATTCTTACATTTATGATCATGAGTATGACTACCGGTATTTTTCCTTTTCTTTAATATCCTTGTCAGGTTTTAATGTTAAATTCCTCTGGTTTTATAAAAGAAGATAGGTGTATTTCTCCTTTTTCTATTCTCTGGAAGAATTTGCATTTACTTTTTTTCTTTTTTTTTGTTTACCTCTCCCCAGCAACCCCCACTCCCCAGCACATGCCCTCACACCTTGCCCCCCTGTCTGTGTCCATTGGTTATGCTCATATGCATGCATGCAAGTCCTTTGGTTGATCTCTTACCCCCTCACCCTTCGCCTTCCCTCATAGGTTGGACAGTCTGTTTGATGCTTCTATGATTCTGGTTCTATTTTTGTTTATCGGTTTATGTTATTCATTATATTCCACAAATGAGTGAGATCATGTGGTATTTATCTTTCTCTGACTGGCTTATTTCACTTAGCATAATGCTCTCCAGGTCCATCCATGCTATTGCAAATGGTAAGAATTCCTTCGTTTTTACAGAGGCATAGTATTCCATTGTGTAGATGTACCAGTTTTCTAATCCACTCATCTGCTGATGGGCACGTAGGCTGTTTCCAATACTTTTTTCTTGAATATTTGTTTCAATTCATTGTTAAAGATAAAGAGCTCTACTAAAGAAAACAAGACTAGTCAAGATTTATATTTTTGTGTGTTAGTTTTAGAAAGTTACATTGTTAGAAATTTCCATTGCTTCAGTATTTTCAGATTGATTGGCAAAACATTGTTCATAATATCCTCTTGTAAACTTTTCAATGTCTACAAGCTCTATAGTGAGGTTTCCTTTTTGTTGCTGATATTGATTTTTCATGACTTTTTCCTTCATTAATATCAATATGAATATTTAAATTTTACTAATGTCCTAAAAGAAACAATATATGAATTGTACTGACCTTCTCAGTTGTTTATTTTCTATATCATTATTTTCTGTTGTTAAACTATTTCTTCCTTTCTTTTACTCTCTTTGGATTTTTTTTAACTTTTTAAGATAGATGCAGAGCTTATTGATTATCTACTTTTCTTCTTTTTTAAAAAGATATATTTTATTGATTTCAGAGAGGAAGGGAGAGAGAGAGAGAGAGATAGAAACATCAGTGATGAAAGAGAATCATTGATCAGCTGCCCCCTGCATGCCCCACACTGGGGACCGAGCCCGCAATCCAGGCATGTCCCCTACCTGGGAACCGAACCATGACCTCTCGGTTCAGAGGTCAAAGCCCAAACTCTGACCCACGTCAGCTGGGCAACTTTTCTTCTCTTTGAATATGCTCTTTAAAACTTAAATTTTCCAGTAGTATGACTTTAGCTGTATTCCAGATATTTTGATATTTAGCAATTTTAGTATCCTTCAGTTAAAAATATTTCATAATCTTCAAAATATTCTCTTCATTGAGTCATGATTTACTTAAACATATATTTTGAAATCCATAGGAATATTCTAATATTCAAGTAGTTGTTATTGATTCCTAAGTTAACAGCATTGTGACCCCAGAATATACTTTGTATGATTTTAATTCTTTGAAATTTGAAGAACCTTAGTTTGTGGCCCATACTATGGTAACTTTTTGAAATGTTTCAGGTGTGCTTAGAAAAATTGTGTATTATTCGGATTTTAGATGTATTATTCTGTGCATGTTAATTACATCAAGTTTGCTGTTTGTGCTATTTCACTGTATGCTGATTGTCTGCTTGCTTTTATTATAAAGAGAAGTGTGCTATAATCTTACACTATGATATTGGGATTGTCGATCTCTTTTAACTGTTAATTGCTACTTTATTTTAAAGCTATGTTATTAGATACATACAAATGTATTATTACAAAATATCCTTACTTTTTATCTTAAATTCTACTTTATCTGATATTATGGTTATATAAACTTTCATTTGGTAAATATTTTTTCATCTTTTTACTTTCTATCTTCTTTTTATAGATTTTAAATAAATCTCTTATAAAAAGGATATAGTTTTTATACAGTCTGGTAACATTTGTGTTTATCTTTTAATTGAAATATTTAGTCCACTTATATTTAAAGTAATTACTGATCTATATGAATTTAAATCTACCATTCTATTATGAGCTTTCTATTTGTTATGCATGCTTTGATTTTGTCCTCTTCTTTCTCACCATTTATATTGATAATTTTTTTATTATTCCATTTTCCTTCTATTTCCTCAGAAGCTATACACTCACCATTCTTTCAGTAGTTATCATAGGGATTATAACATGTTTTGATTTATCAAAATCTAATATTAATTGGTTCTTTCAGACTCTACCCAGACAATGCAAGTAGACCAGACATTAGAATAATTTAATTTAATTGACCTTCATTTTCATTAGAATGATTTAATTCCATTTATGTATAAATTCCATTATTTGCAGTATATTATATATTTGGCATATATTACATGTACAAATATATATTCCAACAAAACACTATTATGCCACTAATTATTTTTATTTACTCACTTATTTAGCTATTATAGCCACTCTTCAGAAATAGGATAATTCCTCACCCAAAATTTGGTTCAGTTGTCAAGACTGATGATGGAAAAAAGTCTTTCTGCAACATTGAGTTAATAATTTTGTGGATATTGTGATGAAAATTAAGTACCTGTTCATTTGAATCTATGCTAAAACTATACAATAAAAAATAATCTTATTTCCATTCATTGGCTCTTCACCTTATGTAACTGATGCTGTGATCAGCCATAAAATGCCACTGAAGCCCCCATGGAATCCTATTTCTGTCATGAGTATATGAAAGTTGCATATCTGTAGTCTAACTTTACTTCCACTGACTTTTCTCCAAGTATGTACCTAGTGCTTTATTATGTTATACATACAGTTCTACAGTCTTTTGCATTTTACTTTTGACTACACAATTTTTCTTAAAGACAGGAAAACAGTATGTAACTTAGAATCCTAAGCCATTTGTTTATTTTTCCACCTTCACTAAAAATCTTGATGTTAGAAAATTTAGATGGAGGCTTCTGGTCAAAATAGTGGCTGTAGTTAAATATGGTACTCCCATCCTCCCACAACCACATCAGTCTTACAACTAAACTACAGAACAACCACCATTCAGAACTGCCTGAAATCTAGCTGAATGGAAGTCTTACAACTAAGGATATAAAGTAGGAGATCTAAGTCAGAGGTCCATTGTGAGCTAGGATGAGAAACACTTGGGTCTCTTACCGTGAGGCTGATGGCTGATGGGGGAAGTTTGGCTGAATGAGCCTGTTTCACGGGGTCAGTTGGGGTGGGGGGGACTGCAGTTATTGAAGACCTTCTTGGGTGACTCTCAGTGAGTCTGGGAAGGTCACTACGACTTAGAAGCTTCCTAGCCCCATCCCTAAGGGAGAGTTGACTGTCTGAACCCTTGCCTCCTTTTTGTTGTTTAGATGTTTTCACTGGTCTCATTTATACCAAAGGGAAAGAATCTTCATTAAAGTTCATATTTCTTCTAAAAAAAAGGGGGGGATATAAAGAAGAAGCCACATTGATACAGGTAGGAGGGGCAGAGATGAGGAACTGGCTGGTCCCACACCCATGTGTGGCAGATGAAAATCAGGAGAGATATCTTAGGTGCAGAGGTCCCCTCTAAGGAGTAAGGGGTCCCAGCCCCACCAGGCTTTCCAGTGCTAGGAAGAGAAGTCCCCATAACTTCTGGTTGTAAAAACCAGCAGGCATTTTGGCTGAGTGAGATGGTGAGCTGCTGGAGTCCCAGGCAGTTCCTCATAAAAGGCCTGTGCATAGACTTACTCAGACTCACTCTCTCTGAGTTCCAACACTTGGGCAGCAGCTTGAAAGGCACCAGGGACATATGGTGAGGACCTGAATTGTCTAGACAGGGGTCGGCAAATTGCGACTCGGCAAACTGTGGTTCGCGAGCCACACGCGGCTCTTTGGCCCCTTCAGTGTGACTCTTCCACAAAATACTGGCTCTTTCACAAAATACCGACTTTTGCGCATGGGCCATGAAGTTTCAATCGCACTGTACGTGCACACCCGCACGTGGTATTTTGTGGAAGAGCCACACTGAAAGGGCCAAAGAGCCACATGTGGCTCGTGAGCCGCGGTTTGCCGACTACGGGTCTAGCATCAGAGTGAGAGCTGGAGGGACAACTTTCTGCCAGATAGATGCATTTTAGGCAAGGATCTACAATCAAGATTACACTATCCAACAAAGATATCATTTATTTTTTAAATTTTTTATTACATATGTGTCTTTATCCCCCAATTACCCCCTCACTCATGCCCTCACCCCCCTGATGTCTGTGTCCATTGGTTAGGCTTATATGCATGCATACAAGTCCTTTGGTTGATCTATCTCCCTTACCCCCACCCACCCCTACCTTCCCTCTGAGGTTTGACATTCTCAAAGGAAAGATAAAGAGCTTCCCAGACAAGAAAACACTAAAGGAGTTCATCACCACCAAACCAGTATTACATGAAATGTTAAAAGGGTCTTCTTCTTCTTTTTTTTTTTTTAAATGTTTGAGACCAAGTGTCCCTGTCTTACTATGGAAATGAGTCAGACAGAGATTGTAGGAAACACTTACTCTCAGCAGGAGGAGGGATAAAAGGGTCTTCTTTAAGAAGAAGGAGGAAAATAAGATAAAAAAAATATGAATAATAAACTGGCAATAAATACATATCTATCAGTTGATCTAAAAAACAAAATAAATGAACAAGCAAAACAGAAACAGACTCATAGATACAGAGAACATTTTGAGGGTTGCCAGATTGGGGGGGAGGGGGGCTGATGGGTGAAAAAAGTGAAGGGATTAAGAAATACAAATTTGTAGTTACAGAATAGTCATGGGGATGTAAAGTACAGCATAGGGAATATAGTCAGTAATATTCTAATAACTATGCATGATGTCAGATGGGTATGAGATTTATTGGGATGATCACTTAGTAATCACTGCAGTGTATTCCTGAAAATGATATAATACTGTATGCCAAATGTAATTAAAAATTATTCTTATATTTCAGTGCTGGGGGTAAAGGGAGCCAAATATTTGGTGACAGAAGATGATTTGACTTTGGGTGGCAGAAACACAATACAATATATAGTTCATATATAATAGAAATATACACTCAAAATGTATATGACCCCATGAACCAATGTTGTTCCAATAAATTTAATGGACAAATAAAGTTTAAAAAATGTTTTAATTAAAAAGAAGAATTACAATAGATTGGCTCTAACACACCACCACTTTCTGCTATCACATAAATAGTGGTGCACAATGCAGAAGACATTGTAAAGAAAAAGAAGAAAAATTCCTCCCATCACAACATTACATATCATGCCATCCTTTATTCTCATGTCTTTTGTCATTCAAAGCTAATTTTATCTTTTGCTTTTTGCTTTTTTACTTCATCGCTACTTCACAGTTTCCTTTAGGAAATTTCTCTTACTAAGAAGCAACCCTAATATGACTAGTGCTAGTGATTTACTTGTATAAAGAAAAAAAAAGAGATAATTTTATTTTAAAAAATTAGACACATGAATGAGTACTTTCTATTTTTATGCCTATGAAAGTACTTAGGAGGCCCTTTCAAAATACTTCTACATTTATCTCCGAATCTTTTTAAAATTAAATCTGCTTTTCCTTAAGTACCATTAAAGAGAAATAAAACCTATAGTATTCTTTAAAAAGAAAAGAAAATTTAGGTAAAGAGAACTATTCTTTAATCTTGAATTAGAGAGCTTTATAGGGTTCATACTCAAATTCTGTATTAAACTCAGCATTAAAAGGAGGAATCAGTAAGAAAAGTACCAAAGGGATCCAAGCCATTTGAAAAAAAAGGATAAGAATTTTCTGGTCCTAAGTTATATTGTTTGTTTTGATGCAACCAAATTGTTTTTCTTGTGACTTTGTTCACCTTTGGAAATAGTTGCATCAAAGCCCTGCCCTCCCAGAGGCCTATGAATAATTTAAATATTTAAAAGAATCATAAAAGTTGTATCATAGGAAATAACAAAACAGAAAACAATGACAGATGACCAAAAAAGTGCAGATTAGATGACTTCAAAAGATGAATAAAATAGATATGCCTCTAGGAGTATTGGTCAAGAAAAAAGAAAATGGGAAAATAATAAACAAAATATTAGAATTGAAAAGAGGACTAACTATAGATAAAACAAATTTAAAAGTAAATAAGAAAATATCATGAATTTATTCAAATAAATTTGAAAACTTAAAATAGGAAAAACTTTAAATTCTCATGAGAAAATTTAATATCTTTATGATCCTGGTATAGACAAGGATAATTTATACCAGAATTAAAAAAGCAGTACCCATAAAAAAATATTGATGGACTTGTCTACATTAAAATTTAAAGATACCATTTCAAAAGTGAAGAAACAAGCCACAGTTAGGAGAATATATGTACAACACATATAACTAATAAAGGAATAGTATTGAAAGTTTATAAATATTTTTAAATGCACCCTAAAAATCAATACAAATCTTACAAATAATCCAATAGAAAAATGTTTAAAGAGATGTTTAGATATTTCACAGAGGAGGGCATATGAATGGCCCACAGACATGCAAAAAGCTGATGACGTTATTGGGAGAATTATGCCCATCATCCTATATTAAAAGAGATGGTGTCTAAGACTAGGAGCAAGAACCAAGAAAAATGTAGTCCCCAAAGGAGCATATCCTCCACTGCCCTTTTCCGATGTGGTCCAATGAGGATAATGGCAAAGGAAGTACTGCTCAGGGAGGGTGGGGTCAAGAGTTGTCTATAACAGTGGGCTGGGGAAATAGAACCAGAGCAGAATGAGCCTAATGGGAAGGCATTTCTTCCCTCTTCCCATGGTGGAGAGTCCTCACGTTTGCCCAGTTGTATTTCAGAATTGCTATGCTTGACAGACAGTTTTAGTTTTGGCTCACAGGTCTACAAATGAAGAAGAGCTGTATCTGGACCTGATGTCAAGGTGATAAAAAAACAACCCTGAAATTAGAATCTGATGCTGTGATGGTACATCATTTAAGCTGTTTTTCTTGAGGATGGGGGGTATATTATTATGAAGAGTGAGAAATGACCAAGAGAGCAGACTGTGGTCAATTTTATTATTGTTTCTCACTATTCACTATCGTTTCCTGTAGGGGACTATACATCCCTGTCGATTGCCATGTATCTTGTGGTGTCCCTCCCTGTGATATAGCCTCCTCACTGGTCGCAGGTTTGTCCAATAAAGTGTGATTCACCTGATATGTGCCACTTTCCAGTAGAAGTTTTAAGATGGTTTTACTACTGCTCCTTTTCCTTTGCCATGAGACTGGGATAGGAGCTACTCCCTCCTTTCAGCCTGAGCCCTGGAATGAGGAGGACATGGAACAGAGCCAAAGCTGGCTCACAGAAATTTTTTATTGATTTCAGAGAAGAAGGGAGAGGGAGAGAGATAGAAACATTCATGATGAGAGAGAATCATTGATCAGCTGCCTCTCACATACCCCCTACTGGGGACCAGCCCTGAACCTGGGTCTGTATCCAACTGTGACCTCCTGGTTCATAGGTCGATGCTTAACCACCAAACCACACTTGTGGGGCTTAACATTTTTTTGTATAAGTTACTACTCAATACTGGTATAACTTAGAAAAGCAGACAGATATAGGATTTATCTCAGTGAGAAAAACTGAAAGGAAAAACAAGTCTCTGAAAGAGAATTTTAAACACAAATGTTGGAATAATAGTTATCCTTTGTGGAGAGGCAGGAGAATACAGGGAGGATCACATGGGTATTTAGGTGGTGAGTGTGTGGGTGTTCATTTTATCATTCTTTTACTTTGCAGTTATGATTGGCAAGTTAATAGATAGATAGGGCAAGCATATTACATAGTACATAGATATGTGTGTGCACATGTGCACATATATATACATAGTCTATAAACATTACTTTTATATGTATATATGTAAATTCTAATATATATATATATATATTCTAGTGTTCATATTAAACATTTCCTAATTATAAAATGGGAAAAGTATATTAAACCTATGAAACAGTAAACTGAACATATGCTTTGACTTGGGCTTCTTCCCCAAACCACACCAAATGACAGCATAAGGACTAAAAGAACATAAAGACAAGGAAAAGGAAACTGGGAGAGGAGAAATAGCAACAGAATTTTGACTTAGCAGACCAGGGAAAGCTGGAAACTAGACTTGCAGTTTGAGAAGCCCAGACTCAAAATGATGTAAGTCCAATTACTCCAGAAAAGTCTAGGAACTGTCGGTACAATGTCTGTCTGAAGACGGGTGTTCAGTTAAGGCTGAAAACAAGAGAGTCACCTTAAAATCCTGTCCTCTGCAGTTGGGTCCAGATCCACATTCCCACCAGCAGCAGCCGCCGAGTCACTGCTTCTTCTCTACCCTGCAGAAGACTGGAGATTTCATTCTGAAGATGCCGGACTTCAGGACACCAGGCAAAGCTGATGACAAAACTATTCCTAAAGAACAGGGAGCTGAAATAACAGTCCATGGTGGACAGTGTTTTTCCAGTTTTTCCTGTATTTAATGCAGAATTACTCTGAGATAATAAGCAGTTAATGCTACCAAGTGATCAAAGTGATCATTCTTCTAGGGCGGCTACAACTCCTAAAATGTGGACATGTGGGGAATCCTCAGTTCAGTCATTCAAAAATGTATTTCTTGAGTAACTACTATGTGGCGAGAACTGCCCTAAGCAGAAGAAATACAAGAAAGAAATTATCCCTTGCTCTGCCAGGAGGTGAGTGTTGGAGGGGATCAGGAGACAGTAAACAAATACACAAATAATTAACCATTATTGGTGACCAACCATTCTGGTAAATATTTTATAGATTTTAAAAAATTAACTGCTATGGCATTAATACCAGCTACTCAGAATAGACAGCAGTGGTGGACAGTTCCAGTGCCTCTCAGATAAAGAGCATCACTAAATATAGTATATATTCACAGTACATATATTTATATTCATAATACATATGAGAAAAAATATAGCCTCTCAAAGTTCGGATATTTCACATTTATTATTAAAACTGGCAAAATAAAAGCAAAACGCTTATGATGCACGAGTATGGCCTTATTGTCTAAAGGCCATACCCATGATATTAAAAACAGTTGAACTATAATTCCATTTTTGAGGGTCAGGTGACATGTCATTCTATTTAAACACACCTGGTTTTCCACACCTGTAGGACAAATGAGGAGCAGTGGGAATAATCATCAAATCCTGGATTATTAGATGACTGAACAGCTCTCCGATGCTCACTGTGTTTTTACACGACGTTAAAATTGTTATTTTAGGGGATAAAGATGAGAGCAGTAGTCCATGAAATGTTGAATGCAGCTTTTTCAGATGACAACTTGGAGTTATCATAGAAGTTCGTTCCCCCCCCCCCCCGTCCCTTAACTGTAGGATCTGGGGTCTTAAATTTGGATTATGGAAGTCAGAAAGGGTAGGAATCTAAAGGGTTTAAAGAAATCACCTACAGAGAGGAGGTTAAAAAAGAGTCCTCTTGATGTGTTTTGAATTCTTCGAGAGTATCTATCTTGTACAAAGCAGCCTTTTTTCTTTCCTTACTCAGCTCTTTCTGCCTCCCTCACGCTCTTTCTCTCTCCTATCCCCCATTTCAAACTTCAAGGTCACCTCCTCCTCGCGGTGGGTGAATGATGTATGGGAGAGACCACCCGGCTGGGCCCACCGCGCTGCAACTGCCACCCTGGGTCCAGGAAGGTTCAGGAAGCCCCCCCATTCAGAACGCTTTGTATTTTTTGTTACATTGTTCTCCCAGCCCTGGATAAAAAACATGGCATGAACAATAGAGCTGTGTGAGATTTAAAATATCTGAATACATAATAATTTCACCCAGCTTTCAGAGAAAACTCAAAAGTAAATAACAAAAACCACTCCTCAGAATGTGTGAACCTAAATTTTCAGTCACTTTGGAAGCATTCTTTTCTTTTTTTTCCCTGGTTTTTCATTATCTAGGCCAGTTGGCAATAAAACAGCATTTAATTATACATAAACGTGAGAACTCTGGTGAGAGAATATGGGTTGTGATCTGGTCATAACTAGTTTAGGGCCAGATATTGTCCATTCTTGATGCCTTCGTTTTTATCTGCTTTCCCCCTATTCATTTTCTACCTTTATTTTCCCCTGCAGCTTTCCTTTCTTGACTTTTTTGCTTTTTCTTCTTTTTATTTTTGGTAAATGGTCTTCATTTTCTGTTCCCTTGCATTATATTCTCTTTTAAAAGTCCCATCTTTGCTAAGGTACAGCAGTTTCCTTGCAGGAAAACATCAACAACCTCCCCCCCCAAAAAAAGGACAGAAAACTATTTTGTTCAGGAAATAATTACCCTAAATTGGCAATTTTTTTTCAGCAATGTAAATCGCACTCACATTAATGAGATCACATCTTACAGTGAAAGGTACTTTCAGGGAACGAATGATAAAAAAACAAACAAACAAAAAAACAAAACATGCTCCATTTAAACCTGAAGCTTCTCCTGCAAATGCATTGTGAGCTTTATTTGAATAAAATGTATCCTGTGAATCTGTTGCTTCTCACGGATTTGGAGAAAGTACCCTGTTCTTCCTGTCAGTGGCAGGCAGCATTTCTTTAATTTCCCCCCCAATAATATTGCGGTACTCCAGTACTCATTTTAAAGATAGATGGAATTTTTTTTTCTCTCATAAAGAAGAACATTGTGGGGGAAAAAATGCTGGATGTGATTTCAGAAAATGTCAAAATATGTCAAACGCAGATACCACTCAAGGGTTTCATTAACTGAAGCTTTGGTGATAAGTGTCATCTTGTCAAAGACCCACCCATCTCTTCCAATACATTACCAAATGTACTAATTTCCTTGCTGAGCTTGATGTTTATTGTATAGCTGAAATTGAAAATGGTCGGTAATGGAGTGAGCTTCAATCCAAGACCAATTCTGAATCTAAATTACTTGCTTCTTTCAATAGCATCGACAGAGGAGAGCTTTATGCACCTTGTACCTAATCAACCCTTACTGTGACCCTAAATTCAGCAGTCTTCAGAGATTAATAATAAAATCCTCAGTTCAAACAATTATTTGCCCTGAACAAGTTGCCCATTTCTTATGCTGAGCATGAAAGAATGTGACATTATTTTTTAAAAGCTCTGCATGTTGTGGCCCACCATTTATTTTTGATCTCTGACTGCCCCCCCTCCCCGTTGCAGCCTGATTGCAAATCCCACATGCTTACTTGAATATTTTTTGGGGGGTGGGAGGTAGGAGTTGCAAGGTTTCTTTGTTAGCATCTTAACATGCCTGTTCTCATTCCATATTCCTTCCCTATGCCACTATGGTTGTAGTTTTCACAGCATAAATGAGATACATTCTATCAATATATATTTCTAAAGCTTTTAATACTGAGCTCTATTGGTCATGGAAAGCATGGCCTAATTCTGGCTTTGTACAAAACTCCTCAGAGCCTCCAGAAAAGAAACATAAAATTTCTGGAAAAATCAACTATATCTCTACTTTCTCAAATAAAAAATCAAATTCAGAGAATGTCTCCTGAGATTTGAAGCATCAATAATCTTTTCACAAACTGTTTCTCTTACTGCATTCCATTTGGCAGTAGAGCTGATAGCCTTAAGTGAGATAAGCTGAGCAAGATAAAATTCTCTTCTGCATATTTACAATGGGAAATATTCCTTCATATCCAAGGCCAGAATATTTTTTGATTTGGTGTTTTTAACTTCCTACGTCCAGTTATTCATTCGTGTGGTTATGGCGATAGGAACACTCAATCTCTGCTCTTCATTGCATTAAGGGGTTGGGGGAAAGTTCTGCAGCAAAACAGTAAAGGAAATATTCGGACACCCTAAATGGCTCCTTTGACTCCTCAGTGAGAGTCAGGCCTGTGTCCTGGAGCCTGCTGGTGGAGGGAACAGACCCATGGTGCATCGCCGCCCTAGAAACTCTGCCTGACATTTGGCATTGTCAACATTTCCTCTGGCTGTCTGCATCTGGAGGGAAACCTCCCCAAGGCCTGCCCTGGCTGACAGAATGAGCGTCTCCAGAAAATTCTCCTGCCCTTTGAGTGCATTTTCTTATGCCCAACAGCAATAACGGCCATCAAGTATTGATTATATAATATGTCTGCTGAGGTGGCAAGTGCATTATTGTTGCAAGAGGCCAAGAGGATGAGAAACTAGGTTATTTACGAACTCTCTCAGCCATTGAGCATTTCTTCCAGCAAGTGTCAACAGACAAAGCTGTCTCTGAACCTTACTTTACCTTATTCTGTGATTCCAATTGATGGATAATACAATGAGATGGCCAGCGTGTAGCAAGTCCTTTGAAAACGGCCTCATGTTTACCATGGAATGGACGTAAGTTGTTCATCACCACAAGGGGACAGTAGTCTTATGGAGGTCTGACACGAGGAAGGCTAGGAACAGCCCGTTAGGGCACCCCGATGCTAATTAGCAGCAGTGAATCGGTTAAGTAGACTTTGCAAGGCAGTCAGGGCATGATTTAATACTTTTTCTTTCATCCCAAAATATATAATAGATGGTATATAGTAAGTTGGCTGTGTATAGTGACAGCAATAAGAGCACTGAGCTTTTATTATAAACTGAATTACATCCCCGGTGTGGGGACACTAGACAGCGTATCGTGTATTAAGAATTCAGCTGAGATCACAAGCTTGCCTCACCTAAACCTTCTGTGATGTGATGAGAATGACTTTTGGTTGCCGTACATCAAAGAGGGTCTAGCCGGCTAAACAGTGATTGATCCATTCTCCTCTTTCAAGTCCTCTCTTCAAAAATAGCTTTAAAGCAATCATCTAATAAGTGTCAGAATAGAAGATAGAAAAATGTTAGTACAAGCGCTAGGCATATGCCTATACTAGCTAAATTTTCTGCAAGATGTTCAATGACTGAACAATGTTTTTAGAGTAAATGCTGTCATTTCATAAGAGGTACCAAATGGACTGCCAATGGCATGGAAATAATGCTGAGATTTTAAGTCATTTAAGGTAAATACTGTGATTTGCTAAACTGGTAGATAATTCTGTTAAGAAAATTTTTGAATAATTTTATTTATACCCAATATCTGGTATAGGAGTTAGATGTTTGCTTGGACACACACAAGCAATAATGTTTTTACGGTATTCATCCACAAAACTGCATTTATTTTTATTTCCCTCTAAGATGAACGCTGAGTTAAAGGGACCAACCATGTGAGTACCCATGTGGTGGTCATTGTGATTCTTCTCCTTTTCTCTGTTTCCTTGAAGTCAGATCTGGCCATATGATTTGCTTTGGACAATAAAATGTGAGACAGAGTGGCCCCTGTCACATCTGGGTGGGAGCTTTAGAAGCTAGTGGAGGATTTGCCACACCCTTGTTTTCCTGTCTTGATGACTATGGAAGCATGAGTCAAGAGGGAACCTCCTTCAATCTGGATCCCCGAGTCATTATTATGAGCAGACCTTCCTGCTGACCTACACCGGACATGCATCCTGAACAAGAAATAAGCCTGCATTATGTTAACCCACGGAGATTTTAGACCTGTTTGTTACCGCACCATAACCCAGCCTATCCAGACAGATGCATCCAGTGACACTGAGTAACTTAATAGTTCTATTAGGCCTCTGAGTAATGTAAAATGGTGTGGAGTAAGGCATCATCATGGCTCACATGCCTTCATTCATCCAGACAACAATTACTTATTAAGTATATATTATGCCAGGCATAGTTCATGTGGATGACAAATAATTGCTGCATGTAGTTTGACCTATTACCCTTTGTTACCTCTTTGCTAAATCCCTGAGGGGTAGATGAGTACTAAGGCTCGAAGTGTTCACTGCTTTAACATAAGTAATCAAGATCAAAAATAGCCTAAGATTTGTTAGATTTTGACATTTTTTAGTGAATGACTATTTCAGAGGACAATTTATTAGAGAAAAAAAATATGGGCTCACTTAAGAAAATCCTGAGATTTCTTACATTGGCCAAAAATTTATATTCTTAACTCCTACAATCCAGCCATTCCGCAACCACATCAGTTACTTGTCAGGGTTGCTCTCTTGCTCAGGCTGTACTCCTTGAACCCTCTTCTTAGCCCCTTCTCTTCATCTTTTAAAGATCAGCTCAAATGTCTTCTCTTCCACAAAATTTTCCTTTCTCTGCCTCCTCACAGCATCAGGTGCATACATTTACTTCGTAGTTATTTTAGTCTGCTTTACATTATGATTATTGTTTATATGGTATAATTTCTGACTGTAAGGTTCACCCCCCCCCCAAAGGCTATACATTCACTATAAAGGCTTTGTTTTATTTCCTTTATGTGTCTCTAATCTGACTTCCCTCTTCACAGCTCAATACACATTAACTGATATTTGAATTGATTTGAAAGATTTGTTTGGGTGTGACAGTGTATTTCTTGAAACCAACTGCAACTGCCCTGGTTTGGAATATTGAAAAAAACAACAACAAAGAACCCCTTTCAGCTCTAAAAGGGGCAGTTGTGAAGCTGATACTTTTGGCTACTCTTGGGGGAATTAGTTCTCTCTTGGCCAAGGACCAAAGCCTGCCTCCTGAACACCCATCACACTTAGCTAATTTCCATTCTCCCCGGGGACCAAGACAGAAAGACAAAAGAGGAAGGAAGTAGGCATTTCAGAAGAGTAACCCACCCACAAAGAGCCAGTTGAAAGGAAGAAATGAGGAGGGGCGGAGGGAGTTGGTGTTTAAAAAAAAAATTACCAAATGAATGAAGAATTTAAATTGCCCTTCTTCTCTGCATCATACCAATAACTCTCTTGACTAGCTACCTTCCCAGGATAAGTCCTGACTGCTCAGAGCTTGCTTCTACTGGAGCACTGATCAGAAACCCTCAGTGTTATTGCCGAAGATGCCAAGACATTCATCCTTCTCTCCCCTTCTCATTTCTCCTTCCTCACTTGACCTCACCACCCACCAACCAGACACCTGCTCTTCCCTCAAAGTGTAATCCCACGAGCAGTAAATATGAGAGGAGAGCATGTCGCTTTTCTCTCCTGGTTGATCAGCCACGTTGACCTCTTCACCCCTCATGCAGTTTCTAGCCTTTCATTCTTCAGCAAGATTGAGAATATCCATTACTTCAAACAGATGGAGGATTGAACCCTCATTTCCCCCACAAACTTGCCTTAAATACCTAAGATGGTTACTCAGCCATTTAGCCTGTTTCTTCATCTTATAAAATAGAGTTAAGTGCATCTGTGTAAAGTGATTGTTATAAGGATGGGTGAGATAGGGTTGTAAAGGCATATAACTGGTGCTCAGCAAATCTTACAGTTGTTATTACTAATAAATATTTCTCAGTTATGTTTCCGTCTCTCCATGATCTTTCCATCATGATGGTCTCGGTTGTGTCCCAGTGATCTTATGTCTGATACCATGCAGTCCCTCCTTAGTCAGCTTTCTAAAACTAGAGAGCAGAGCATGGCACCTTCACATATACCCCTTCCACACCTTCAAAACTATTACAAACTTCCCCCTCGTTCTTGAGAATATGTAAGAAAAGAATCTTAAACTAGGTTAGCACATGAAGGCTGCAGCAATCTGGCATCTGTATTCAGTCTCATTGTTCATTGTTCTCCTAATTGTAACTGTGATAGACGATTTCTCTAGCAGTGGTTCTCAACCTTCCTAATGCCGCGACCCTTTAATACAGTTCCTCATGTTGTGGTGACCCCCAGCCATAAAATTATTTTCGTTGCTACTTCATAACTCTAATTTTGCTACTGTTATGAATCGTAATGTAAATATCTGATATGCTATATGTGTTTTCCGATGGTCGCGACCCACAGGTTGAGAACCGCTGCAAGGAGTCTCAAAGAACCGCACCTCCCAGGGTCCATATAATAGCCCCTTCCCTGTTGAGACTGGGCTTGGCCATGTGACTTGCTTTGACCACTAGACATCAGCACATGTGACCCAAGCAGAAGTTGGTTAAGTGTTTACACACTGGGGCATCCCCTCTTGAATCTTTGCTGGCACCTTGAGGAAGTGTAGCCTGGTCCAGTCTCTTGAGAATGAATGACTTCTCAGAGAGAGATGCCCAGCTATCCTAGATATCCCAGCTGAACCTAGCCCAAGCCAACCTTTCAGATAAAGGTAGCTCCAGGTACCTGGCCAAGGCTAGAAGGAAACCTGTCTAGCCAACCCACACAACCATGGGAAATATCACAGCAGTGTTGCTTGGAGCCATGTTTCAGAGTAGGTCCTTACACAGCAATAGGTAAGTGATACAGTGCCTTTTATCGCCAACTATAGTTCTATGAAAGCATCAGATTTGTCACACACCACATCCCTTCAAATACTGTCCTTGTGCTTGTAATGCCCCTCCCCCTTGTCTATTCCGCTTTGCATCTCAGTGTATGCCGTGGAAGTTGCCATATACTAGTGTTCAGTAAGGGCTAAATGAATGCACGTAAAATTTGCCACAAAACCCCAAAAGATGTCCACTAAATCCACCATTGTTCTGATTGGGATTTTATTTTAAAATATATTTTTATTGATTTCAGAGAGGAAGGGAGAGTGAGAGAGAAATAGAAACTCTCACTGCTGCCTCCTGCATACCTTGTACTGGGGATTGAGCCTACAACCCGGCATATGCCCTGACCAGAAATTAAACCATGACCTCCTGATTCATAGGTCAATGCTCAACCACTGAGCCACACCCGCTGGGCCTGATTGGACTTTTAGATAGAAATGTATCCATGTTGCTGCTTTTATGAAAGAAAATAATGGAGATATGGAACTGTATACTCAGATTCAAAGCTACTAGAGAAAATGTCTCAGCTTAAAAAGAGATTTAGGTTTTAATAAAAATGAAACAAGTTCTTTCACTTTTTAGCAACTTAAAAATTATACTATCTGGAGCGAATAAAGTTGCTGTAGAGTAACATTCATTTATTGCTGGTGCCTGGGAAAATCAGGGTAAAATTTGTGAGATGAACTCTGATACATGTTTTAAGAAATACAAAATGATACAGGGTTTCTTTGATCCAGTAATTTCATTTCTGGCAGCCTAACTCATAGAAATAATCTAAAATATAGAAAAATAGGCACAAGAACATTGAGTGTGGCATTATTTGTTTTGAAAAGTGTAAATAGGTTAGATTCCCATCACCAGGAACTTGGCTCAATTAGTTTTGGTGCATCCATTCACTGAAGTGTCATATGGCCATTTCATAGTTATGAAGTCCATCATAGAAAATATGGAAAAGCAAATATTGAGAGAGAAAATTAGGGACACATAATCATATGCACCCAATAGTGACAGCAATAAAAAATATATAAATGTGAAAATAATTTCAGAGAATTATGGGTCATTTTCTTCCCCAGATTTTATGTATTCTTGTTATATTATTTTTATAATTTAAGTAGAACTTTTAGAAAACAAAAAGAAATAACATACATAATACCATTTAAAAACATAGCATTATAAAAGTAATTTCGAGGCTGGCTTTCACTTTAATTCTCTACCTGAGACTGACGTCTTACAGTAATTGCTATTGCATTACAGAATCTGGGGATCATGGTGTTCTACCATCTGGTCTATGCCATCTCTTTAATCAATATTTATGAATATGCTTTGCAGGGGTTTATGTCATTGTATCTTATAGAATATTTTTTTGTTTTTAAATTAAGTTATTTTGTGAACATTATAGGTAGTTATTGCCTTTTGCAGGGATAATTTATATCGGTGGTGGTGAAGCTCTATGCCAGATGTATTCACATATTCCATTTAAGGAGCTTCAGTGTGGACAGGGATTTTATCCCAGTCCCAGACACAGGCCCAAACAAAATCACTGGAGCAAGACTCATAATACGTTCCCAATGATTTCAACTCTTCCTGGGGGTCTCCAGACTCCAAAATCTTGTTCTCGGCCATTAGGACTTGCACAAGGCCCACTCACACACTCACAGTTATATTTCTGCTGGCATGATTTGCTTTCATCAAAACTCAATGTGATATACAGATGATGAATCACAGAATTGGATGCTTGAAACCAACATAATTTTATTAACCAATTTCACCCCAATAAATTTAATGAAAATGAAAAACCTAAATTGGCCCCAACTGATTCTTCTCCTGACTTCCATATGTCTCACATTGCTACCCACTTTTGAAGTCATTGTAACTCCCAAATCAGAAAATTAACGATTTTTCGCTCTCTTTCGCATAAAGCCAGTCTGTTTTGATAATGCTACTCACATCCAAACCCTCCTCTTTGCTTTTCCCTTCCTCCATGCTTATTTAGGTTTTATCACTACTTCAGAAGCCTCCTAATTAGTCTCTTTGCCTCTTCTCTTCTCTGTCTAATACCACTGTTATCCGAAGATGTTTAGAGTGGTCATCCAACTTCCAGGACACCCCCAGAATTTTGGTACATGCCTCATTACCAACTGGGTTAAATTAGCTGCAGCATGTAAAGCTCTCCGTAATTTAGAGTCAATCTACTTAGCTTCTCTCTCAAGGCTGACACAACCCTGAGGGCCCCATTTGCATGATAGAATACATCTGCAGACTGTACCCCCAGAAAGGTGTAACCGTACAACATAGTGTGAATGGTGCTCCTGGAGCTGTGCAACATGGGGCTCTGTAACCCTGTTCTTTTCTGTATCGGCTTGGCAAACCCCCTTCTCTGAAAAGGCCCCTTTAGCCTCTGCATCCTTGGGCCATCTTTGCCTACCAAGTCTTGCCCACTTATTAATATTCCTTCTCTTGGAAGCCTTTCTAGGTTTGCCCAACCCTTTTCCTTTCTCCTGGTATTACTCTAATTACATTTGTTAAGTTCATGTACTGAGATAGGTCAGAATCGGACAGAAATAATGTTTAATCCTTCCTCATTTGAGCACTATCTCCATGACCTTGGACAAGTTACTTCACTTCTCTATGCCTCATCTGCCTGTAAAATGGAGATAATATTACCCATTCCCACAAAGTGCAGGGGAGATTAAACAAGATCATAAATGTGATATAACACAATTAGCATGGTTCCCTGCACATCATAAGGCTTCGCATACACTAATTGTAGTGGTGGATGTGGCAGCTACTGCTGAGGGGATGGCCGTGGCGTTTATTTATTCTCCTCGCTGGGAAAGTGTCCAGGGAGAAGGTTGGATGCCAGGCTCTGCCACTTACAAGCTGCAAAGCCTTGAACAAGTTCTGAACCTTGTTTTCCTTTCCAATAAGATGATCAAATAACACAATGGATAAGAAGATGCTTTGTGGATAGGCAGGCTATGTAAACGCAAGGTGGCAACATCAGCATAAGCACATGGATGGCAGGGTTTTCATTTATCTCTTATTCCCCTCGGGGCCTCATCCACTGTGTGGATAAGTATGCTCAATCTACCACTGTATATACAACCTGTATATACAAATTTGAGCAAAACGTTGTACATGAGTCCAAAGACTTAAGGAAGAGCCCAGCTGACATGGCACAGTGGTTAGTATCGACCTATGAACCATATGCCGGGTTGTGGGCTCAATTCCCAGTGTGGGGCATGTAGGAGGTAGCCAATCAATGATTCTCTCTCATCATTGATGTTCAATCAATGATTCTCTCTCATCATTGATGTTCCTATCTCATTCTCTCTCATCATTGATGTTCCTATCTCATTCTCTCTCCCTCTTCCGTTCTCTCTGAAATCAATTTTAAAAATTAAATTAAATTTAAAAAGAGTTGGGAGGGATTTTAGAGATTGTTTTAATGCCTGTAAAAAGATTCAATAGCTGAATTCAGATCTATACCCAGTTTCTCAGGTTTTTCTTCCCATCCTTCTCTGCTGATTTTTATTTATTTATGATCTCCTAAATGAAAGAAGGTACACATTTAAATTATTAATGTTTAAGTTAACCCCAAACTTAGTAACATAGTTAAGGAAATCGATGGAAAGTTTTCCTAAATACAGTGGAAGAAATTGAAATAGTGGCTGCTGGAATTTAGCCCTATTTTTCTGTTAAATATTTTCTTTCTTCTGCAAGGAAGAGTAATTACTGTGGCTTTGGCCTGAGGCTCTAGAGAAGAGGTGGGTATAGATTATAACTGATGTAGGGCAAGCAAGTGGGATCAGACACCTGGGACTGGAATAAAGAGAGGGAAAGGGTAGGGGCAGACATCCTTAAACTGGGGGGGGGGAGGGGGGTATTTGTTTGCACTTCTTGAAAGCCACTCCTATTGTTATCATACTGACTCTATCTTCATCCTCCTTCCCCAACCCAACTGTGTAGAACTGTCATATGTACCACCACCACCAACACCCCTCAGACACTGGGAGTTCTTTGAGGTGAGGGATTCTATCATCTACATCTTTGAATCTTCCTTGGCACCCAGTCATTCTTTATATAGGCTTCATGATGATGGATGGATGACTGGATGATGAATGATAAAAAAGGGAATAAATACTGATAAAAACCCAGAGGGAGTGAGGAAGAAAAGCATAACAACTTACTCCTCTGCTGCCAGGGCTCAAGCACATGTTAGAATAACTTCTCAGAGA
This sequence comes from Myotis lucifugus, assembly GCF_000147115.1. Classification (NCBI taxonomy): domain Eukaryota; kingdom Metazoa; phylum Chordata; class Mammalia; order Chiroptera; family Vespertilionidae; genus Myotis; species Myotis lucifugus. Next base: position 12,897,322 of record NW_005871062.1, on the reverse strand, counting down.
TAGCTTGGGTTCATTTTATGTTAGCATCCTTTAAGACAGATTACCAGCTGGTGCCCCTGAGCTAAACTCAACCTAGGCACATATTTGTTTGCCCTTTCCATATTGGCCCACTGTTACGTAAAA
>NW_005871062.1:12827102-12897029 GCF_000147115.1 Myotis lucifugus | reverse complement strand
ACTTTTATTTTTTTGTTTTTAATATTTTTAATTGTGGTAAAGTACATGTAACATAAATTTTGCCATCTTAACCATTTTAAGTGTCCAGTTCAGTAGTGTTAAAAATATTCACATTATTGAGCAAAATCCAGGACTTTTTCACCTTGCAAAACTGAAACTATATACCTGTTAGACAACAACTCCCCACTTCCTATTCCCCCAGCCCCTGGCAACTACCATTTTGTTTTCTGTTTCTATGCAATTGACTACCATACAAATAGAATCATACTGCATTCATCCTTTTTGTGACTAGCTTATTTCACCCAATATAATGTCCTTAAGACTCATCCGTGTTGTAGCATGTGTCAGAATGTCCTTCCTTATTAAGGCTGAATGATATTGCATTGGAAGTGTAGACCCCATTTTGTGTACCCATTCATCTCTTGATGGACATTCGAGTTGCTTCCACCTTTTAGCTACTGTGAACATGAGTGTACATGCATGTTATTTTATAAACTGTTTTCTTTTTTTTTCAGTTACCAGTCTCCACATTATACAGTAAGATTGTACCTTAAGGAATATTCAGTCTTTATTCAATTTTTTCCAGATGTCTCCAAAATATATTTTATAGTTGATTTGCCCAAAATTATATCCAATCTAGGACCACACTTGCATCAGGCTATTATGTTTTTTAAGTCTCTTAATTTAGCCTAGTTTCTCATTTTTAAAGATACTGGCTTGTATTGAGATCTTTTGTTCTCATCACTCACTTCTTAACCTTGTGTAATTTACCTTCTGCCTCTGTCACTCCACTAAAATTACCTCCAAGTGACAAATCCAAGTATCTTTTTCTCTGTCCCCATCCTCCACAATATAACGTGTCATTTGACACATTGGCTCCTTAACACTCTTCTCTTGGCCTCTGTGCTATTACCCTCTCCTAATTCTGAACATTCCCAGAAACATAGCCTACTTCATAGCTTTCCCGAACAGCTGGCTATTCCAGGTTAATGTTATTTTCTGTTCTTTGGCTAATGCTGTTTACTTCTAACTTAACCTTCTCTTTCTTCCATCTTTAATCTCTACCTGTTAAGATCCTAGATGTTCTTTAAGATCCAATTTAAATACTCCATTTTCCTTGAGATTTCCTCTAATAATCCCAATCAGAAATTAGTTCTTCAGCCTCTTAATTTTTTTTATGTGTGAGTGTGGTTTCAACCTCTTTTCATATTCTCTGTGCAATGATGCGTTTTATTTTGTTTGTAATTTTTATGGTGGCTGTCTTGTTCATACTGGACTTAAATTTCATGATCTTAAAAGAGAATCTTGACCCTAAATGCTTGTTCCACAGAATGTTGCACAATGCCTTATATGCCATAAAGATGAAATATTACTTAAATGGATGGATGCTCATTTTTGAGGTTTACTTTTTTCTTTTTCAATTAAGTTTTATTTTTGTTATTTTTTTATTTAAATCATTTTTTATTTTTCAATTACAGTTGATGTACAATATTTTATCAGTTTCAGGTGTGCATCCCAGTGATTAGACATTATATAATTAAGTGGTCATCCTGATAAATCTTGTGCCCATCTGACACCATGCGTAGTTATTAGAATATTATTGATTATACTAGAGGCCCAGTGCACAAAATTCATGCACTGGAGGGTGTCCCTCAGCCCAGCCTTCACCCTCTCCAATCTGGGACCCCTTGGGGGATGTCCGACTGCTGGTTGGACATTCCTCTCACAATCCGGGACTGCTGGCTCCCAACCGCTCACCTGCCTGCCTGCCTGATTGCCCCTAACTGCTTCTGCCTGCCAGCCTAATCACCCCCTAACCACTCCCCTGCCAGCCTGATTGATCGCCTAACTGCTCTCCTGCCGATCTGATTGCTCCGAACTGCTCTCCCCTGCCAGCCTGGTCGCCCCTAACTGCCCTCCCCTGCAGGCCTGGTTGCCCCTAACTGCCCTCCCCTGCAGGCCTGGTACCCCCCACTGCCCTCCCCTGCCAGTCCAGTCCCCCCAAAACTGCCCTCCTTCCCCTGCAGGCCTAGTTCCCCAAATGCCCTCCCTCCCCTGCAGGCCTGGTCGCCCCTAACTGCCCTCCCCTGCAGGCCTGGTCACTCCCAACTGCCCTCCCCTGCCGGCCTGATTACCCACAGCTGCCCTCCCCTGCCAGCCATCTTGTGGCGGTCATCTTGTTCCCACATGGGGGCGGCCACCTTGTGCGAGGGTGTGATGGCCAATTTGCATATTACCTCTTTATTATATAGGATTCCCTTTGCTGTATGTTACATCCCCACGACTATTCTGTAACTACTAATTTGTGCTTCAGGGCACCAGCTCTTGCCCTGATGCCAGACAATTCACTTCCTCCCCATATATCTCTGGTGTTTTGAGCTGTTGCCCCAGTGTGGGAGCTCAGAGGGAGTGAGCTCAAGTACTTCCATTTAAGAGGAACTGTTTGGAACTCCAGCAGCTACAATGCCCATTGGTTTTTACAACCAGAAGTTATGGGGACTTCTCTTCCTGGCACTGGAACCCTGGGCTGGTGAGCCTGGTGAGGGGCTAGGACCCCTTACTTCTCAGTGGGGACCTCCACAGCCAAGATATCCCTCCTGATTTGTATCCACCATGCATAGGTGTGGGACCAGCTCCTCCTACCAGTCTCGATGTGGCGTCTTCTTTAAATTCTTAGTTGTAGACTTCCATTCAGCTAGATTTCAGGCTGTTCTGAATGATGGTTGTGCTGTAGTTTAGTTATAATTTTGATGTGGTTGTGGGAGGATTCAGTCACTCTATTTATCTACAATGACATCTTGACAGAATCTCATGTTCAAACTTTTAAGCATCCTGACGCATACTTCTTGCTTACATTACCTGCTTGGTCCCATTACACTTCAGGATTTACCACTCTGGCTTCAGCCAGTACCACAGCTTCTATCCCACACTAAAGAAGAGAAAATGGTCAAAGAAGAGAAATTTTAAGAAGTAATCATTAAAAAAAAAATACTGAGCTTTTGCCATATGTATGGATTGTGCTATTTTACATATCCTTTCAGTGTACTCTATGGATCAGAAACTAGTCTTGTCACCATCTCATAGCTTGTAGTTTAGATGCTGGGTAATTTGTCCAAGGCTACAGTTCATAAGTATTTATAATCCAGATATTTCTGCCTTCAAAGCCTATCGTTGGAACCATTACACTGCTTTTGTACTCTTTCTTAACATGTAAATGATGAAATCAGCACTATAATATACTTTCCCCATCTCTTAGAAAAAAGCAAATAAATATTGATTAACTGCACTCAAGCAATTTTAAATTAGGCAGTCAGTTTTGAAGTGCTCCAAATCTTGCTTATTTGTGTTCCTACAGTGGTGGGCTGGCATTAATAATATGCCTGGGTACATTGCCTCAGCACTTGGTAGTTTGAAACATCCAACATACAGGTGGGAGGATGTGTATAGCAAAGAAGTCACAGAAAATCTCTTTCTTTTCTTTTCAATTGAACTTATTGTGACATGTGGGGAATTCATTCTGAAAGATGGTGGGTTTCTTAAATGGTGGCTAATTCTGAGGCATCTGCAAACACTTGACTTGTTGGGTACCCGAGCTCCTTCTGCGCTTGTATGTGCAGAAGGGGATGTTACCGCTGAATTAGAGGAATTAGAGGCATCCCAGACTCATTGTGTCACATACTCCGGTCCCTGTGCAGCACGGGAAGGCTTCTTTGCACCCTCTTTCCAGTGAATAGCTCCTGTATCTTAACCAACTACACCTCCCTGGTTCAATTTTTTTCCCTAGGTACATTTTATTCTTTTTTATTTTTAATTGTGCCCTGTGAAATTTTTTTTGAGAAGTACTTATCTAAGCCAAATCTCTACCTCTTCCCCCAGCATTATTATGCAGCATTATCATAATAGATTTTATTGGCTGTTCCACATTGTCCTGAAGGCACCCCAGGCCTTGTCTAATTGTTCATATTGAGTTCTGTAGATGAAAAACTAACCTTGTGTGGTGAGCCTGCAGTGGTGGGAAGTTGCATCATTCAAGGGGAGAAAACTAAGACTATCAGAAGGATTGTCACTTCATTTTTATGTGATTGCTTGCAAGAACATGTGCCTATGGCTAAAACAAAAGAACATGTATTAAACCTATATATTGTACAGTTCATTATCATAAACCTTCTAGGGATTCATAGCCTAGGCAGAGTCTTGGCCAAATGGAGACAGATAATCAGTTAAATGTAATTGGAGACAATTTCTTAGATTGTTGTGGTTTTTTTTGTATTGTATGGGTGGTTTGTTTGTTTCATTTTGTGTGTTTCTGGGTTTTTTTTGAGAAATATTTATGTAAACCTAGAAGATATAATAAAGAACATGCCATTTGTGTAAATTCAGGATACCTTTTTAATCGAGTTACATAAAAAGATGCAAAGATGCATTTATGTGTAACATTTAAGAGAAGTAAACATGGCTGCCTTAGAGATAGAGCCTCCTTTGTATAAGTATTGCCACACTCGAGAGCCAAAAGAGGGGTCTGCAAAGTCTGAAAAAGGAATCCCAGGTCTCTGTGGAGTTAACATTAGTTATGAGTGATGAGGAGATTTCGAGGTGTCCGTGTATGTTGGCAAACTCAGTCTCAACATCCCTGGAAAAAGAGCCCCAAGGAGATCCCAACCACAGCGAGTACCTTCTCTGGTAATGGAGAGCCCTGTCCCTGTGAAAAGTGACCCATTAAGACCCACTGACTCTCACACTGTAAAATTATATATCCAAGATTTCTCTGGACTTGCCATAAGTTTTCCCACTTCTGTATCCCAACAAGAGACATTTGGGATGTTCTTACATCTCTTTGTCCCTTGTCCAATTGCTTTTCAGAATCAAAGATGTGGCTCAAGTGTTAAATTCCCCATGAAAATCACCCCTGACTGCCCCCAGCCAAAGCACTGCCTGCCCATATTAATGCACACGGTGCATATTTATGCCTTCACTGATTCATCGTTAAATGGAGAGTAGGAAGTTAGGAAAATGTTGAAGACAGAGAAATAAACATGGTGTTTGCCTTGGGCCATGCTCTCTAGAGCAGCTTTTCTCCAAGTAAGAAATCTCCCAAGAAGTGAGTTTAGATGATGTGTGGATTATATTTTAATTTCATTTATTACTTATTTACTTTTACATACTGCTCAATTATTACGGTTTCTCAATCATGGGAGTAATATAAAGGTGTGTTTTTTAAAATAATTTATTTAACTAAAAAAGAAACAAGTAGAATGAATGGAAAACTATTTAAATTATAAAACAGATGAAATACATAGATGTCAGAAAGGCAAAAAACCCCACAAAACATGAAAGGGGTACTGAGCATTTATAGACCTGAGGAGAATTGTTAAGGGAATATGTGAAAAACTAAAATTTAGAAAGTTGTTTTAGGAAAAACAGATTGAAAAAATAGACAAATGGCAGTGCAACTTGGTAAGAGCTATGGTAGAGGTATGAACATCCATCTTTAGGATCCTACCAGATGCTGGGAATGTAGCATCAGACCCAAATTGGCTTGTGTACTGCTCATCTGATCTCCCAAATCTCACCTTGTTTGAGTGGATATCTTACCTCCTTAGAAACCACATCCTTGGCCCTGAGAAGGAAGATTCCCTGTTTCATCATCCTGCCACACAGTAAATGCATGTAAATTGATTGTTGTGCCTAAAGCTAATGTCTAAGGAAAGGTGTTGTTTTTTTATGAATCTAGCAGATAACATAGAAATGTATGTGCATTTTAGATTTGTCATCTTACCACTTCCTACATTTGTAATCTTAGTATATCTTAATTAGTAATCAGAATTCTCTCACTTTTTAATAAAGTCTTCTGATAAACGAGTTAAAGCTCTTGGGAAACACCTTACTAAAAAAGATCCTGTAGAAGAATAATCAAGATCTGGCTAAATAAGGCTCTGTGTGTGGAGGTGGTGGAGGGAGGGGTAGATTTAAAACCTGGTAACTACAGGTTTTATAATATCCGATGGGAGATCTCCATAAAACAGCTGCTCTGGAGACCTGAGGGGCTTCACAGCCTGATGTAGGGCACAATCCCCCCCCCCAGTCTTTCCTTTGTCTTTCCTCTGGAGTCTCATGGAAGGCAGATCCCCTGGAAATAGCGTAAGGTCTGAGAAGATCCCTGGTTGGGTGTCAGACACCCTGGGTTTGGATCCCAGTTCTGCTACTTGTGAGCTGTATGACCTCGAGCATGCACATAACCTCTCTCGGTTTCCTCATCAGGAAAATGAGATTTATAGCACTGTATTCTTACTATGTTTGTTATGAAGATACTAGAGGCCCAATGCATGAAATTCATGCAAGGAGCTTGGCCCTCGCAGCCCCGGCTTTGTCCAGAAGGTCGTCCAGACAGTTGTCGGGACGGTTGTCTGGAAGATTGTCTGGATGGTCGTTCTGCTGTTCAGTCTAATTAGCATATTAGCTCTTTATTATATGGGATAAGATAGGAAAATAAAGCCCTTGGCATATATGGTAGGAATCATTTTATAATTATTGTCATATGTAGGACAGTTTCCCTGAAAACAATGTTATGACAATAAAATAATACCAAAGTTGAAGATGATCCTGGGAGTAAGAAGGAGAGGTGAGTAAGGCAGTGAAGGGGCTGCCAGATCCTTGCACATCAGCTGAGATCTATGTAGAAATCAGGCCCCATCCCAGACCTGCTGTGTCATAATCTGCATCTTACCGTGATCCACAGGTGATGCCTTTGCACATTAGAATGGAAAAGGCATTGTTGTTAGATATTTCTTCTTCCTCTGTTCCTCTAATTCCTTCCTTTTCCACCCAAGACAAGAGGACCTTGTTGGGCAAATGCAGCTGCAAACTTCTCTTCTTGAAGCAGTACACAAGTAATGATAATACAAAAGAAAGAGTTTTGGTGAACATGTGCCACACTCTGTTGCAAGTACCTGGCATGTATTAATTTGTCACTCCTCACAGAAGTTCTATGAAATGGGTACTATTATCATCCCCATTTCGCAATTGAGAGAAATTACAATTTGACACTAGACCACCGTGGATTCCAGTATCTCCTCTCGATCACGTCTCCAATTCATGGTTGAACTAAAACATGTGATCCAAGCAATGCTACGCTCTTCTCTTCCCTCCAGGCAAATGTTTTTCCCCCAAACTTCCTTGAAGTCATTGGATGTGAATGTAGGAGTATAAGTTCACAAACCTTAATCCGCCCCCACTGCCTCTGTTAGAGTTCAAAGCTGAATTTCTTCTTCCTACACTTAGGTAGTAGCTTTCTCAGCTGACTTGCTGCCTGTGGTCTTTCTCCCACTCCAGGCTGTTCAAACACTATAGCCAGCATTATATTTCTAAAGAGCAGCTCTGATTACCCGTTCCCATGTTAAAACTTCAAAAGGTTTTCCACCTGCCTCTACTTGATATTCCAATTTCTTTATTTTCTCCAAAACATGCAAACTCACAGAATGACCAAGTCCATGCTCACTTTTGGGAGCCATCCCTTTGTTTCTCTCTGGAATGCCATTTCCCATATTCCATCTGTCTCAGTCAACCTCAGGCCCCACATGGACACCACACGCTCAATAGACTTTTATACAAAGCCAAGATTTACCTTTCTCTCCCCTCACTTCCTATTCAGTTCTGTGACTTACAGAGATATTTTGCATTAATATTGGGTATGTGCCCTGTACTGGACTAGTTAAATGTTCTTTGAATACAAATATTGACTACAGGTAATGAATTCTACTCAATCTACTTTCAGGCATGGCTTCCTGAGGCACATATATCCAGCTTTCTCTATGGGGTATCTGGCACTTAAGAAATTATATGATGCCCGGCTGCCATGGCTCAGTGGTTGAGCATTGACCTATGAACCAGGAGGTCACAGTTTGATTCCCAGGCATGCCTGGGTTGTGGGCTTGATCCCCAGTGGGGGGCATGCAGGTGGTAGCCAATCGATGATTCTCATCATTGGTGTTTCTATCTCTCTCCCTCTTTCTTTCCCTCTGAAATCAATACAAATATATTTTTAAAAAGGAAATTATATGTTGATACATTAGGGGAAGTTGACAGAAGCCCCTCTTTACCTTGCAGCAGGTTGCTCTGAGAAACCTGACTCACTTATTGACTTTCAACAGATGTGAAAAAGCAATGATTCTAGTATGAACAGCAATGAATAGCTTCATGACAATCCTACCCCATTCATCTATTTTTCCTTTACACCTAAGTTTATTTTACATACCTGTATTTTTAAACATACATTTAAAAAATAGTTTGAGCTCTAACCATTGCCCAAAGAAGTTCATTTTCTAAAAACATGTGTACCCTTCGAAGTAATCTGGAGACAGATTACTTCTAGAAATCCTAAGATATTATTGTGAATACATGCAAAGATTATGCTACAAGGATGTTCACTGCAGGGTGTTTTATGTTAGCAAAAATTTAAAAATAAGTTAAATGTCCATAATGGTAGTGATTAAATACATCATCGTATGTCCAATCAGTGGCATGCTTTAGGTAAAATGATACTGAAATGTTTGTGGAAATAGTTTCATGATATATTTTTAACTGAACAAAATTGTATGAAAGAATAGAGAACCCAAAAATAGACCCACACAAATATGCCCAACTGATTTTTGACAAAGGTGCAAAAGCAATTCAATGGAGGAAGAATGGTCTTTTCAACAAATGATGCTGGAGCAATTGAACATCCGTAAGGCAAAAGATAAAATAAAATAGACAAATCTTAACATACACCTCACACTTCATGAAAAATATCTCATAATGAATTATAGATTCAAATGTAAAACAAGAAAACCATTAGGACCTAGGAATAGGCAAAGAATTCTTATATAGGCAACTGTACAGATGATCCACACAAGAAAAAAAACATAGTTTGGACTTTTCAAAGTAAAAAACTTTTGCTCAATGAAAACCCCTATTAAAAGGATTGAAAAGACAACCCACAGACTGGGAGAAAGTATTGGCAAACCACATAACTAACAAAGGACTTGAAGCTAGAATATATAAAGAATTCTAAAACTCAGCAAGAAACAAAGAATAAAAAAGACAAAAATCTAATTAGAAAATGGGCAAAAGAATGAAGAAACATTTCATTAAAGAGGAGATAGAGACAGCAAATGAGAATATGAAAAGATGTTCAACATCATTAGCCATTAAGGACATGCAAATTGAACCCACAATGAGATATTACTTCATACCTAGCAGAATAGATAAATAAAAATTGATAATACCAGATGCTGGCGAGGACATAAACTAAATCATTTAAACATTACTGGCTAGAATGTAAAATGGTGCAATCATTTTAAAAACTAGTTTGACAGTTTCTTTAAAAACAAAACAAAAAATAAACATGCACTTAATGTACAACCTAGCAATTACATTTCTAGTCATTTATCCTACAGAAGTGAAAACTTACGTCCATACAAAAACCTATATACTATTGTTTATTTGTAATAGTCACAAATTGGGGACAAAAACAAATTTCCTTCAATGAATGAATGTTTAAACTAATTGTGGTACATCCATACTGGAATATTACTCAGTAATATAAAGGAATGCATTATTGATGTATGCAACAATTGCATGAATCTCAAGGGAATGATGCTGAATGATAAAAACCAATCTCAAGAGGTTACTCATGCTTGATTCCATTTATATACATCTGCAAAAGGACAAAATTATAGAGATGGGAATAGGTTAATGGTTGTCAGAAGCTAGAAATGGGGTGGAAGAAGGAAGGGGGGTGGGTATGACTGTAAAGGGGTAATACAGGGATCCTTGTGGGGATGGAATAGTTCCGAATCTTGATTGTGGTGTTGGCCTCATGAATCTACATGTGTTGTAATTACTTGGAACTATTCACAGATACAAACACATAAATGTCAATGAGTACATGTAAAACTGGTGAAATATGAATAAGGCCTGAGGATTGTACCAATATCATCTTACTGGTTTTGATATTATACTATAGTTAGCTAAGATCTTACAATTGGGGAAAACTGGGTGAAAGGTATATGATACCTCTGTGTACTATTTTGTACTATTCCGTAAGTCTATCTTTATTTTTAAATAAAAAGTTTTAAAAAAACAACTATTTATGTGATAACTTGGATGAATTTCAAGGGCATATGCTGAGTGAAAAAATTCTATCTCAAACAGTTACTGTATGATTACATTTACAGGGATTTGTGTATTGATTAGTTGATGAAAATGTTACCAGAGGCTCACAGGAACTTAACTCTGAATTTCCCCTAGGAGGAATGATTCTGTATTTGGTTAAGTCAGTGTTTTTAGTGACTTTATGAAATGTAACTACTATGAATTGCTATATGTAATTCTCACAAGAGCAGAATTATAGAGATAGAGAACAAAATAGTAGTTGCCAAGGGAAAGGGACAAAGAGGGTGTGATGAAGGGGTAGAGTGTAAAGAATTTCCATAAGGAGATTTTGTGTAATGGAATAGTTTTATATATAGATTGTGGTGATGGTTACCCAAATCTATAGATGGGATCAAATTGCGTGTGTAGGTGTACGCACTTGCACACGCGCGAAGGTACACAACCCTGTGAATTTGGAACAAGACAGAATATAGTTAGCAGTAGTGCACAGATGTTAATTTCCTTCTTTTGCTACTGCACTATATTTATGTAAAATGTAACCATTGGGGGAAGGATGAGCTGGACTCTGTACTAATTTTGCAACTTCCTGTAGTTTATAATTATTTCAAAATTTAAAATGTCTACAAGACAATATATATAATACAACCACATATGTATTATTTTAAATTGATATCTACAACTTAAAATTTCGAGCCCTGATTGTTGATCAATATAAAAGTTTAGAAATAAATACCAAAATCATCTGGGATGATGTCACTATGTGAGATGATAGGGGAAAAGTATCTTTTAATTTAGATTTAGACTTGACTAAAATTACATTTAACCAGGATTTAGATTTAAATTTTATTAATATAGAGATAATTTTAATGCAGCATAAATTTAACCCATAGTGTTAGTGTTTTTCTATAAATCTGGGAATCAACGGTAAAAAATTGATAGTTTGCCTTCATATAATATTAGGTTAATTTGAAATATTATAAGTTTATTTACCAATTGAGTGTATCTAGATTAGCTTATGATTCTAATTTAAAATATGATAGATTAAAGATTTAAAATTTTAAAATTTTAATTTTGAGTTGAAAGTAAAATAATTTTAAGATTATAAATATTATTGAAATGTGTAAGAAAACTTAAGATACATCATGTTTACATGTTTAATATAATAGATTTACAAAAATTAACTTAAGTATTAGGGAAGATTTGTTAAACAATTAAGGTATTTAAAATATTAATTTTATCTAATGTATAACATATAGTAAATTTATAAATGTATCATAAAGCTTAAAGAAATTTAATTTCATTAATTAAATACTTTTAAAAGTGATAAAGATGTATCAGTAGAATAGTAAGATTTAAAGTCAAACTTAAAAGCTTAAGAAAACTTGGGTTTATGAATGTGTGACTTTAATAAATGGACTAAAAATGAAACCATGTTATTTTTAAAAGTAATCCCAGAATATTTCCTTTTTTCTCTTCCTTTCTATATTTTAAAAAAAATTTTTTCCTTTATTGATTAAGATATTACATATGTGTCTTTATTACCCCATTGCCCACCCCCACCCCCACTCATGCCTTCACTCCCCTGGTGTCTGTGTCCATTGGTTAGGCTTATATGCTTGCATACAAGTCCTTTGGTTGATCTCTCCCCCTTAGCCCCACCCTCCCCTACCTTCCCTCTGAGGTTTGATGGTCTGATCGATGCTTCTCTGTCTCTGGATCTGTTTTTGTTCATCAGTTTAGGTTGCTCATTATATTCCACAAAGGAGTGAGATCATGTGATATTTATCTTTCTCTGACTGGCTTATTTCGCTTAGCATAATGCTCTCCAGTTCCATCCATGCTGTTGCAAGTGGTAAGAATTCCTTCTTTTTTACTGCAGCATAGTATTCCATTGTGTAGATGTACTACACTTTTCTAATCCACTCATCGACTGATGGGCACTTAGGCTGATTCCAAATCTTAGCTATGGTAAATTGTGCCGCTATGAACATAGAGGTGCATATATCCTTTCTGATTGGTGTTTCTAGTTTCTTGGGATCACTGGGTCAAATGGGAGTTCCATTTTTAGTTTTTTGAGGAAGCGCCATATTGTTTTCCATAGTGGCTGCACCAGTTTGCATTCCCACCAGCAGTGCATGAGGGTTCCTTTTTCTCCACATCCTCGCCAGCATTTGTTGTTTGTTGATTTGTTGATGATAGCCATTCTGACAGGTGTGAGATGGTACCTCATTGTCGTTTTGATTTGCATCTCTGGGATGATTAGTGACTTTGAGCATGTTTTCATATGTCTCTTGGCCTTCCTTCTGTCTTCTTTCAAAAAGTATCTATTTAGGTCTGTTGCCCATTTTTTTATTGGGTTGTTTATCTTCCTTTTGTTAAGTTGTACAAATTCCCTCTAAATATTGGAGATTAAACCCTTATCAGAGATAATGTTGGCAAATATGTTCTCCCATGCAGTGGGCTTTCTTGTTGTTTTGTTGATGGTTTCTTTTGCTGTGCAAAAGCTTTTTATTTTGATGTAGTCCCATTTGTTTATTTTCTCTTTAGTTTCCATTGCCCTGGGAGCTGTATCAGTGAAGAAATTGCTTCGGCATATGTCTGAGATTTTGCTGCCTGTGGATTCCTCTAGTATTTTTATGGTTTCCCGTCTTATGTTTAAGTCCTTTATCCATTTTGAGTTTATTTTTATGTATGGTATAAGAAAATACAATGGGGTCAAGACAGTCTCTTCAATAAATGGTGTTGGGAAAATTGGACAGATACATGCAAAAAAATGAAACTAGACCACCAACTTACACCAGAATATTTCCTTTTGTGTGTCCTCAAAAATACCCAAATCTCATGTTTATACTACGGGATATACATACTCATTTCATTAGTATGTAAGCATTTCTAAAAAGAATTATGAATCTGTGTCTTAACATGAAAAATGATAGTAATAAAAAGCAGGAAACACAATATAATATAATTTAAATTTGAATACAGCAGATTAGGTAAAACCTTACTCATTTGAACTATTCTATATATTTTTTAAATTTAATTTAATTTTCCCATCACCTTTGTTTTTCATTTCTATTTATTGTTTAGAGTATTATAGATATCCCCCTTCATTCTCCCCTCCAGGCCTTCACCACACTATTGTCTGTCCATGAGTTATGCGTATATGCATATAAGTTCTTTAGTTAATCTCTTTTTATCCCCTCCATGCCCTCTTCCCCCTCTACCCACCCCCCTCTATCTCCTGCAGTCACCATACTGTCCATGTCCATAGTTCTCTCTTTTTCTCTTTTTGCTCAACCCCTCCCCAAAATCCCCTCTCCACAGATATCTATACTCTGTCCCTATTTTGCTTGGTATGAACTATTCTATATTGATACCAACACATCCACTGCATTGTCTAAAACCCCAGAAAGATGTCTTCTCAACTCTTTTTAATAAGAAGGTATGAAGGCCTGGAAAAACAGTTTTGAAAAGGGTGCTTTGTTCCCTCCCTTCCTCCTAAAATGAAATGAGCATGAGTTTGGTGTCAGGACTGAGTTTGAAATCTGGCTCTGACTCTTACAGCCACAGCACTTTGAAGGAAAGTCATTCACCTTCTCAGAACCTCTGTTTTCTTTTCTGTAAAATGAAAATAATAATACCTGCCCACATAAAAGTTTTTGTTACACTATAGGCACTTCATTAAAGCCCCACTCTTTTTCCCCCTTTTACTTGAGGCTGTCATGATTCTCTGATCATGCTTTCCCCATGCTTGTGACCTGGAGCAACACCCCTGGTGACGCTGGTAAAATGGGAATGCATTTCTATGTGTGCATCTCAACTTGGTCTTACTCTTCTTCAATTTTACTTTTTCCTTTGCCTTACTTTCCTCTGGTAAATGTACCCCTCACATTATATTTCTGTTTGGAGCCACCTTAAATCCTTTGTGAAAAGTGTTGGGGTGGAAGATAATAAGTATTGGCTTGTTCCTTTCCTCTTCACCGTGACTAGACACCAAAAGAGAGCTCCTCCCTCCCTCTCTTGGCAGTGGGCAGGTTTCTCTGGGATTATAAGAGCCCACCCTGCTCTAAGGAGACCCAGAGGGTTCTTTTTAGAGTGAGTCTGGTGAAGAAGTGGTAGCCGGTATCATCAAACGTGTTCAGCACTTGATTCCTCAAGTGACTATTAGCTGTTCCGTGGAAAGCTCACTGTAAATTCTTAATCCTCAACCAGATTTTACCTGTCATCCAGCTATTTTCTGCTTAGGGCATTGAAGTTGATGTATGTAAGTCACTAAACAAAACACAATTAGGAAGAAAATTTGTATTTTAAAGGAGGTGTATGATGCATTTCAAAAATAGTGTTCCATTTTATAACCTGATTTTTGTTGTTGTTGTTGTTTAATCTTAGCAGTTAACTATAATATACTAGAGGCCCGGTGCACAAATTCATGCATGGGTGGGGTCTGCCCAGCCTGCCCTGATGGGAACCCATCAGGGCCAGCCAGCAGGTTTGGAAGCGGATGGGGTAGGTGGGCTGGCCAAGGGGGGATGTGAAGGTCATCTGGCTCTGCCCCCGATGGGGGGGGGGAGGGAGGTGTGTGATCAGGGGCGGGGCAGCTGGGGGGAGGGACAGTGGGCTGTTGGCCGGCTGGCCCCGCCCCCCACCCCGATCAGGGGGTAGGGGCCAATTGGGGGGGCAGGGCCAGCTGGGGGGAAGGGTGTGGAGAAGACCCGCTGAGCTGGAGCTGAGCATGGGCCCCAGGCTTCCCAAGGAGGATGGCCTCAGCAAGGAAACAGAAACCACCAGAAGGTTCTGCAAACAGGCCCTGAGCTCCCATTGGCTAGGCGGACTCAAAGCTGGTGTCTGTGTGTACATTAGACACAGCCCGGCACTCGCCTTTGTCTGTTGGTCAAATCCATTGCATCAAAAAAAAACCTGGTTCCCCTTCTTCTCTTTGGGCCCTTACAACAAATACAGGCCAATTGGAAGATGCGGGCCCCAGTGGCAGAGCCAGGCCCCACAATCACCTGGAATTTAGGCCTGAGACAACTGGGTAGCAATCTCCACGGAACAGAACACACAGCTTTAGAGTTTTAATTCTCCCCTAAAATGTGCCCAGCTGCTCCTCTTTAGCCAGGATAGACTGAACTAAGGAACCAAAGACTGAGTTTCCTTTGAGGTGGGATCCACTGGGAGCCAGCTGGTGGCAAGGCCCCTCACAGGTGGCTGCCTTTCCCCCAAGCTTGATGTGCTCTGAGCCGGTCTATTTCTGGCGGCGCCGGGTCCTGGGCTGCTGGTCGGGCGGCAGGTCCACAGGGTTTCTCTCCACCACCTTTCTGGCCTCCTGAGCAGTACCTCTGGCTCAGCGTGCCAGGTGGCTGTTGCTAGAGCCGGGACTTGGAGAGCGAAGGAGCTGGTCCGCACTGAGAGGGACCCGCAGGTGGCCAGGCCATGCCCCCCACCCCACTTCTTAGTTTTGCTCATGTGGATCAGGCCAAAGCCTGCTGTCCAAGACTGGTGCCACGTGGGGAGGGTCACAGAGGGGAGAAGGGTGCCCTGACCTGCGAGCTTTGGTGATGATCATCTGGTGCCCAGCTGATTGAATTCATCCCACAGAGCCTTCATCTCAAGCTGCACGCTCGCGCTGGCACCTTTGTGTTCTTCTTTATTGGCGCCTTGGTGACGGCCACACAAGTGGCCCCAGGGCCCTTGGGCTCAGCATCAGCACTGGTGGTGGCCCCCGCAGCCAGTGCATCATAGCGACTGGTCGTTCTGGTCATTCTGCTATAATGGTTGCTGGGCTTTTATATATATAGATTATATATACAGATTGTTAATTTATTGGTCAGATCTTTTTTTTTTTCTATTGTAAAGCACTGTCATTAAGAGGTAAAATTCATATTTCCTAAACTTTAAGAATGAAAAAAAACCCATATGCAAATAAGTAGAAATATTTTTGTGGTTTTGAATGGGATCAGAATATGTGTGTACTATGTATGTTTTTAAAATATTTCAACCTGGTCAAAATGCTTTCAAAGAGGTAGAATATCAGATGCCTCTTGTTCACACTGGAAAGTATTGTGATTGCACTGAAAAGCATGGCCCCTCTTGAAGTTTCATTTTTTACTTCCTTTATTTGAGTATAAAGCAAAAAGGAGGTTTCTCAAAGATGTCCTAATAGAAGCTTTTGAATGCTGTGCAGAGATGGCATTAAGGTGAATGGAGTCCATCAAGATTTGCCACAAGTATGAAATAATTATCGAAAGAATTCCATTAGAGACGGAAGCTACCTAGACTGCTAGAGACAGAAAAGGCTGACCCCTTTCTGGTTCTTAACTTTCCCTAATGGATGGCCTTAAGTTGAAATCAAGACTCAACTGGATCATTGATTCTTAAAAGAAAAATATTGAACATAGTAGCATATAAGCAAAAGCTAAAGAAATGGTCAGATAGATTTATCATTTAGTTAAAGCTTGAGATGGAAAGTATTATTATTATTTTCTCGTATGTTTGTGTTTTGTTTTGTGTGTGTGTGTGTGTGTGTGTGTGTGTGTTTTATTTTATAGAAATGGAAGCTAAACAATATTCTCATGAAGTAAATACTAGTTTTAATAAAGAAGACAAAAGGATGCCTCTAGTAAGTACAACATGGTAAGTACAACATCAACTCAACAAAAAGGAGTCTACAGATTTTTGAAAGATTAGCTGCCCTTATACTTTACCTGCTAGGTAAAGCAGAGTGTTCTTTGGCTAGTAATTGACACATATGTCAATTTCTGCACTTTGCTCTGGAGGGATCATGAAAGTTCTCCAGCACAAAGTCTTGGAGGTATATTTTGCAATGCATACTTTAATAGCCAGCATGCAACACATATATATGCACTCACACACACATACACACATGCGCATATACCTAGCTAGAGTAAAATGAGTCAAATACCTGAAATTATCTGAAATTCCCTGTGTTTGTTGAAAGCAGCAGCTGATGGCTTTGCCTCTAGTTGTTGCAAAGCTCTTCATTGCAGCTGGGTTCTGACTCTCAGACTGGTAATTAACTGGTCTTTTATGTAGGGAAACTTTCTAGGTACTGCCGTTATCTGAGTGTAGGATCAGCTGGAGTCAAGGATGTCACGGAGAGATGTGAAACTGTGGATGAGGCACTTTGGTCATCCTTTAAGTTATTATTAGGTTGCTCCTAATAAGCAAGATGGGCTGAAGAGGCAAGTAATATGAAAGTGAATATAAAGAGCTTATTTTAAAATTTCAAACATAGCACTAGGATGAATTTTAAAATGCTGTATCATTTAAGTGGAAATTTCAGTGTATTCAATATACTGGTTAAAAACTAGACCTTTAACAAATTGTATCAGTATTCAAATTAATATTCTGAGAGAATATAGGAAAACGGAGAATACAGTTAATGAATCTCCTTTCTTGAGAATCATATACAATTGATGTAATTTTACACTGAGATAATAAATAATTTTACAATAATGACTCAGCAGATTCTTGATACAGTCTATCAAGATTTTCTTCTTTATCTCATTGACAACTACAAATATTTTAAATTATCAAGTAAAGTTATTTAATCATTCCATAAATATTGAATAAATCAATATACATACAAACACATATAAAATGGAGTATAATCATACAGGGCTGAAGTTTTATCAATAAAATGTTTTATGAAATATAAAATAATATCTTTAAAATATAACATGGCCCTAAATGTTACTCTGCATTCTTCAACTTCAGCGTAACTTTTGCCTCATTGTGTGTCTGTATTATAATATTTGTATAGTTATACTTTCAAAACAAGCTTTCATATTATACATTTTTCAACTTCCTCCACAATTCTATGAAGAAGATGAGACAAATATCATTAGCTCCATTCTACAGAAGAGAATACTGAGGCTTAGAAGGTTCAAGGAAGTGATTTACCTAAAATCACACAAAAAACAAGTGGCAGAATCTGTCTTCTGATGGTTCCAAAAAGTGTGGGGCCTGGGTATGGGTGCAGGCAGGGCACGTGGTTATCATCGTTACTCCTGATATTTGAAGGTGCTCATGGCCTCTGTGATAGAGTGATTTGCTCAGTGATGGGAGTGGGGAGAAGGAAGAAGAGAGAAATAAAAGACACAGTGCCTGTTTGGTGAATGCCTGACTGTTTGCTGTAAAATGTTTTTGGTTTTGTGACTCACTTGTATGCCTTCCAAAGTACATGACATCTTTGTTCAAAAATGGTCATCCAAGCCAGTGTCGGCTAAGGGAGACTAAGCTAGATGGGTCATGCAAGAGAGCATGACCACAGGTATGGCCTTTGAAGTATGCCATGGGTTGAAATTAATTTAGAATGGAGGATACCAAGACTTATTGTATCAGGAGGTTTATATCAAAGCTATTGAAATAATACATATTATTTTCTAATGTCATTGATATTAAAAAATGAGGTTAGAAGATTATTATAATTTTTTTCTTAAAAATCTACTTTATATCTGACTCATGAATAGGAAATATCTTCTATACTATGCTATATGATCTAGGAATGTCTGCATGGACCTTTAAAGTGTGGATAGTACAATTATTTCCTGATTCTATATAGTAGAATTTTATATTTACAGATTTACTGTGTCTTAATGGGTTAAAGTAATTGGTAATTACTTAAAAATGTCTTGAGAGGTAAATAAATCAATGATTATGAAGTGTTTTCTATGAATTTAACCCTTGCCATAAGGAAGTGACACAAGCTAAGGGCCCAGCAACATATCTCTATCATCAGATGGAGTTCATAAACTGAGGACTTATTAAAGACCTTAGGATATGGATAAGAAAAATATTGAAATGCCTACTTGGTTCCTTGTATTATAGTGAGGATTTTTTAAAGAATTTGTTTAGTGCACAATAGTTATAAACGAGGCCCTTTTCTCCCCCCTACCACCAAATAGGTTTACAACTATAGTTGGCTGGCAAGGCAAACTCTAATGGAGTCAGAATATTTAAATATGATATGCTTCATTTGTGGACAGAACTGATCAATTCCAAATGTTATTTTTGGTTTTGCAGACATCACTGATGAGTAATTTGGAAGGAAGAACATTTGAGTATGAATGTTCTGGAAATGCTGAGATGTTTTTAATATATATCAAAATATAAACCCCAGTAATTATGCATTTAAATTACACTCTGAGTAAAAAATAAAAAGTTTAGTTCTTCTCTAATATGTTTTTCAGGTTTCCAAGTAATTGTAATATGCAGAATGGATAACACAACTGGAGGGAGTAGTTCCAACATGATTACAATATGCAGAGCAACAGGCCTACCAATAAGAAGCTTTTATTTTTAACATGAAGGGAGATGAGATTTCCGAGATATATAAGGGATAATGATACAGATTACAGATTCTGACCATCCAAAAATCATTTCAATCAACAAACAACAATATTTATCTAATAAATTAAACCACGCTAACCTTATAGGTTAACTTTAGGATACAGAGTTATAGTACATATAGTCTACATAATAAGAAAGAAACAAAGCATTTGGCTTTTTTATGACATTAACACTGTCAGACTATTTTCGGGTCCAAGTGTTTAAAAATATTAACATGTTACTTTTGCCATTAAATATAGCCAAGAATATTTAGAATATGTAGGAAATGTCCCATTGAAAAACGCTTGGAGAATATCTTCCTACTTAGTCAACTCCTACTGGTACGTGGTTCAAGGGTAAGCAGAGGAAGAAAGGAGGGAAGTTCATTTAAATTCAGATTAATAACAAAAAAATTTTGAATAGAGTTTGCATCCCTTTCAAATGGAAAAAAGTGGTTCTTATTTTTTATATTTTACATAAAGAGAAAGAAAAAAATTCTTAATATTATCAAAGATTTAACAGGTTCAGAGGTCTAAAGAAAGAGCTCATCCTCAAGTTAATAGCTTTAGTGGAAATGTCTTTAACTGAAAAAGTTTTAAATGAGATTTACATGGAACAAATCAGTTTTAGGTTTCAACATACATTTCAATCTGAAGCAGTTTGCAAAATCCAACGACACATATCAGCAAAACATTTCATTTATTTTAGACTAGAGGCTCATGACGTGAAATCGCCCCAGACCCAGACCCCGGCTCCATGGGACCCAGTGTCAAGTCCCCGCCCACCTGCGCACGCAGCCCCGCCCACCTTGAAGACAGTTGTGGACGGAGATAAGAATAGTTTCCTGCCCTAACCTTTCCTTCTCAGGAGCACTTAAGTTGACCTTGTTGGAAGATGAGAATTGAACAGAGCAACACTTATTTGTTCCCATGAAGAAATCATACGCAACACTTACTTGTCCCATGAAGAAATAATATGCAACACTTACTTGTCCCATGAAGAAATCATATGACGCTCAGCAAGTGCCTTTTGGCGTTTGGTGGTGACGGCATGATGGCGTCACGGCCATGGAGTTTTTTATAATAGAGATAAGCATGTGCTGTTGGAAATGAGTTGTTTTTTAGACTGGGAAAATAGCACCAATTTTTACTTAGCATTTTATTTTCTTGTCATTATACCCTAAGTCCTTGTTTTATTTATTATTTTCACCTTGATTAAATAATTAACTTTATTGAGATTCCATATGTTAATGATCAGTCCCTGCCTCTCTCCAAAATCTCCCCTCTGTCTGTGAGGGGTCTGTTTGGTTGAAGTTATATAAACTCAACAGCCAATTAACTAAATGCATTTTTCACTCCTCAGCTCTTATTTTGAGCAAATAGAAAAGCAGCTAACATTTATTTGTTTTTTTTTCTATTTGTCTTCGATAGAATCATTAAAATAATATTTTAACTGGAGATTGGCTGAAAATGCCTTATTTATAACTATTGTGCACTAAAATCTGTTTTGTGTCAACAAAGATATAGGTTGCATAAATGTCAACATGAAGATAATTTGAAATTTTATTTCAAAATATTGATGTACGGAGATTAGAGCTGTCATTGTACTGTTAAGAAAATAAACGAGTTTTTCCCATGACAGATAAAAATCTTGAGCAAGACCTTACATTTCTGATTTTTTTTTCAGTTTTAAAATTAGCATTGGGTACATTGGTATTGGTCAGGCTATTCTCAAACAATGGATACTTTCCACCTAATTTTCCAATGATATGTCCAATGGAAGATCACATATTGCATCTCAGGAGGAATCAAACACCAGAAGTCCATTTGGTTTGGTGCAAATCCAAGCCAAGAAACTAGAAAAAAATGTTCTACACTTGCTTTCAAACTCTTAAGTCTCCAGTGTTTTACCATTGTGTGAAATATTTAAACATTTTGTCACATATTTAAATTGCTGATGGGCCATTGAGTCATCGTTTTCCTTCTAGTACATCATCCACTGTGTGTAAATTATCCTTGATCCACACAAACTTGGGACAAACAGCCACAGGTGTAGGGGATTTAGAGGAGGTTCTCATTTTTGTTGTTGTTGTAGAAACTACTGCTTCTGTCTCACTTCATTCACTTGATTTAACTCTTCAAAACCTGACGTTTTTCCCTGTGCATGGTTTTCCTGCCTGTTTTGTACATCTAGCAAGTAACAAATAATGTCTTGAATTGAGATTTAATATCAGATCAGGGTATAATGTTCCATGAAAAATGAAATGATTATATTTTAAAAGTCATTCTTGAAAGGGGATAGCCAGAATAGCAAAAACAGATTTTTAGACTAACAGATTTTTTAGAATGAGAATTTGGTAAGCCAGTAGAATAGTAAGATTAAATTTATTTACTGACATATAGCAGTAAGAAATGTTATAGATATGTAAAATTTAACCCTAAAGATGATTTATTTCAACACCTCTACTTTTAGAAAATAAAAACAAAAACTCCTAGAGTTTGGTGCCTTGCCTAAAATTATGCAAGTGACCAGGAGAGTTATCTGTTCACTATTCAACAAGTATTGTTGGATAACCTAATATAGTTGAATATGGTGTAAGATTCAAAGATGAAAAAGATCCAGACCATATTTGATACCCATAAGAAATGCATAGGGCAGTAGAGTAGAAAGACACCTGGAAATAACTATAAAGAGAATATGATTTATATCATAAGAGTGATACAAGTAATAGGAGTTATGGGGTTGGGGAGAAAAAGCAAAATTTAGAACTCAAATGTTGTTTTTTTCCTGTTTTTTCTCTACCCACACTAGAGTATAAACTCCATGAAAGCAAGGACAGGACCTTCTCATGCCTGACAAAGTGCTTGGAATACAGTAAATGCTCAATAACTGAACAAATGAATGCTCTTCCCATACTGTAATGCTGCCTCTTTATAGTAGCAAATGCATGTGTTTTACCTAGGAAGCATTTAGCTTCCTCATAATGATTGGGTTGCTCTCTCGCTGACTATCTTGTTTAATACTACTCTGGTTATCTGCCAGAGTATAATATTTCTATTCTATCATATTTAAGTAATAAAGTAAAAAAACTCTCATATTTATCTTTCAGCTTAAAGTGTATAGTTTGCAAATCAAGCATTCTAAATTATAGAATTAAAAACATGCTCAGGACAAATATCATTGTTTCTAACATATTCCCAGCATGTATAGCACATGTGTCTTATAACAGGGAAGATGGCTTTTTAAAAATAATAACACTTAAAAAAAATGGACTACTTTCCATTGTGAAACTTTTGGCTTCTAAGACACAGATTACTGTTTAAACCCACCCATATACATGTTCACAATTAAAGAACCTGGGAAGATTTCTAATTAGAAAATGGACATTGTGATATAACCATGCAAAAAAAAATCGAATGCTTTTAAATATAATCATTCTGGTTTACAGGGGGGGGGGAGGCAAAATGAAATGTTATCTCTAGGTCATGCATTTCAGTGCAAAAGAATTGGAATTACTTAAAAAGTGTGACAACCTGTTTGGGTCTTCATATGTAAAACAAAATGAAGAGAAAAAAAATCATGTTTATTTTAGGCACAGATGCTTGTTCTGGCCAGAATGCTTCCAGTAGTTTTCTTTGATTTCTTATTTACTGTTGTGCAAACATAATATGATTTTTTAATTGGATAAGAAATTTTTATGAAAACCGTTCACTTTGTCACATTCTTATTGAAGAATGTAAAGAATATTTCTTGCAAGAAAAAAATATGTCAAATCAAGTCATACCAAGATAGTTTCATGTAGTACATTATGTACACTAAGTGAAAATATATAGATAATACCTTATTTTTACTTTTCTTGAATTATATTCAAGTATAGGAATATGTTAAAATTTGGGGGCCATTAGCTAAATTTTATCTCTGAATTATAAAATATGGAATAACATATCATATTATAATCAAATTGTAATTCTGGGCATATCTGATCATTTGATAGAAAATAAATTTTCTTGCCTTTGCCTAGAAAGGGAAGAGAACATTAATTTGGATAATTATAGATCTCTTTGGTGTTCATATGTTGTGGCTTACTTGAATAGCATATGAGTATTTAGTTTTAAATGTGGAAATGTCATATACAAGCATCCATAGAAAAACTGACTAAAAACAAAGAAAATGTATGTATTTAAAATTGAGGAAATAAGAGAGATGAAATAACATCTTATTTTGAGAAATGCACATTTAAAATTATTCAGAGAATCTATATTATAATTAGTACTCCAGAACTTTTTTGTAATTTTACTGTTAAAGTAAATAGATTAAATTTTAAAAAATGTATACTTATACATAACCATCAGGGTAGTCCTGTGTCATGAAATATACAAGTAATTTGACTCATTCTATACTTTAAAATATTCTAGTCATAAGATTTTTTAAATCACAGTAGATTTAATTAATTGTAAATTATTATTACAATGTGGAAATAAATTATAAAGTCTCCCTGTGCTGCAAGCTGTTAAAAAAAAAGAAAGAAGAAGCAGCCACAACCAATGTAGTGCCCAAATAAGTGTTCCTAGTAATGGGGTTAAATATTTTAAATTATGCTGGTTTATGACTCAGTATTTAGCATCTAGGGATTGTGCAATAAGTAAAAATTGTATGACAAAAACATTATTAAACTAGCCCTATAGAAAGAACTGTTTAAAATTTCATAGCTTTGTAAATAACAGGGCACAAAATACATCTCCTGGTTATAAAACAAAAGTCTAATAAATGTACCTTTGCATGGCTGACTTGGAAGTCCTTATACATAAGCAATGCATTTTGCATTTTTTGGTCATTTTCCCCAAGTGCCTTTCAGCTGTAACAATCTGAGTTCAGTTTCCTAAGAAGCCCCTCTTTCTCATTTGTCACATCTAAGAGGTTAGAGAGTATGTTTAAACAGATATATTTTCTTTTCGTCTAACCTTGTCTGGAAGATATAGGAAAACTAATTTGCCTTATTTACATATGGCACAATCTATCCAGTATTCAAGGGTTTGTCAGAAACAGGAACCTTGTGCATTTCCATGGTAACCGATGGCATGCTGACAGTATCTGGCTTGTTGCAGCTTCGTCTAGGCAGGCCGGCAATTAATCAGCCATCTACATGCACAAAATTCTTTGTGAGTGAATGGCAGCGCGCCTCTGTAGTGCTGTCTGTGCTTTTACAATTTTGTATTCCTGCCGGGCAAAGTACTTTTTTGTCTCTTCTATTCATTTTCCATAGCTCCCCAAAATGAGCTAGAAAAGAGTATGAGGGGGTGGGGAAAAGGGAAATACACCTACCTGTAATTTCAAAATGACATTATTTCTTCCTAGCATCAAATATGCCAGGGTGTGTTTCTTCCTTTTATTCCATGCCTCATAGTGGGCTTGCCTTTTATTTTTTTTTCTGAGTTTTCTTGGGTTTGTGCTGCATAGTCCCTTAATCTGTGTCTCAAGGTCCTTTATTGTTGGTGCAAGTAGGACATACCTACTAAAGCAGGTCTGTGCATAAATCATGGCTGGGCCCGTGCCAGGCAGTGTGGAGCCTACACGTCCTTTTACACTCGTTATCTAGGTCCATCCTCTCAGCCCCATGGGATGCATGTTCTTCCCATTTTGCAGACTGAGGTGCAAGCAATTAAACGACTCAGCCAGCTGTCCATGACACGTTCGGGATACAGTGCTTCAGTGCTCTTGCCACTGGGCCAGTGTCAATGCTGAGGCGGCGGCCGTTCCCCTTTGTGCACAGTCAGGTTGTAGGTACAGGAAGCGCTAGTATTTTACTTCACTATTCTGGAGTTTTCTTCCTAAAAAAAAAAAAATAGTACCATTTAATTTATTCATTTGGGAACTTATATTGCCTAGGATCTAAACAAGAGCATGAGGAAGGGAACAGTTTGGGCCTTGAATTAGGTGGTGATTAGAAAACTGTGTTTGGATTTTACCTACAACCCTAACTAACGTTATGTCTGGGGAAGTTGCTTACCTTCTTTCTCTGTAAAGTGAAGGGAATGGGTTCAATTATCTTGAAGGGTCCACTGAAATTCTATGGTTGTTCAAATTTCCTAAAACACTACTTTAGAGAGTTGTAGGTGAAAATTAAGATCCATCATTCATTCAGTCTTTTGTCCTTCAAAGATGATAGAATGATTTTTATTGAATTGAACTGAGTAAAATTCCTTTTCAAAAAGGAAAAAAGAGATATTTGATATCTGGGTAGCTGAAATCTACCGAAATCTCTTAAGGTCAAGTTCGCTGAAATCAGATTTGGACATTAGCTTTTTCACAAAATCCACACATCAAATATTTGGTGGCCTTGAAACTCAAGTTATCTAAAGAAAATTACTAGTATATTGGGGCCTAGAGATACTAAGTTTCCAAAAAGTTTCATGCATTAGCAAAGTTTTTGTTGGGAGAGTTTCAGTGAAAATTTAAAACTAGTAGCAAGGTATTTATTCAGAGAGTGGAGGGAATTAAAGTAAAAATACATGTAATTTTTATATTCTCTATAAATCTAACATCATTTTATTAGTTTTGGAATTCACATTTAATAGTTTAAATACATATTAGGTTTGACTGTCTTTTTCTGCTTGTTTTTATTAATCCTCACCTGAGAATATTTTTTCCATTGATTTTTAGAGCGAGTGGAAGGGGGGGAGTGAGAAAGAGAGAGAGAGAAACATCGATAAGAGAGAGACACATTGATTGGTTGCCTCTGACATGTGCCCCATCCAAGGTCCGGGCCGAACCTTCAGCCCAGGTATGTGCCCTTGACCAGGAATTGAACCCATGACCTTTTGGTGTGCAGGCCATTGCTCTAAACACTGAACCACACCAGCCAGGGCTGTATAACTATCTTTTTAACATGTTTATTAATTTTATTAAATTCATTTCTTCAAGGAACAATTACTTATTTCTTTAATTTTTTGAATATATATGTGACCCCATTTTTGAAAGTAAATCCCTTGCCGAAACCGGTTTGGCTCAGTGGATAGAGCGTCGGCCTGCGGACTGAAAGGTCCCAGGTTCGATTCCGGTCAAGGGCATGTACCTGGGTTGCGGGCACATCCCCAGTAGGAGATGTGCAGGAGGCAGCTGATCGATGTTTCTCTCTCATCGATGTTTCTAACTCTCTATCTCTCTCCCTTCCTCTCTGTAAAAAATCAATAAAATATATTTAAAAAAAAAAAAAAAAAAGAAAGAAAGTAAATCCCATTTCAGAAATACAAAGATAAAGATGCTCTTTCATGCATATATTTTGCCACTATCTCAATTCTGTTTATTTGGTTTGTGAATGACAAAATCTATAGTATAAATGTTTTCTCCAATTTTATCTTTCTGTAAAAATAAAAAGTTGAAGTGTGTATGCAAAGCTTCTGTTTTCTCCAAACTAATGATTGGCCATCCTTTTGCAAGTGCTACAAATACGAGGGTTTCATTTATTCTTCCATATTCAGTTTCTCTTGTTTATCTGCCAACGCTAAGTAAAGCACTCAACAATATCCCATCTAACATTTTAACCCGTTTAACCCATCCTGTTTCCTTCAGGGTTCAATTTAAAAAAATGTTTGTCAATGGTATTCCAGAATAGAATGTTGTCAGTTTTACAATTAAGTCCTCCCCGCACCTCCAGTTTTTTCAATTCTGTGTCCTACCGCCCACCCGACCAGTCGCTATGACACGCACTGACCACCAGGGGGCAGATGCTCAACACAGGAGCTGCTGTGACGTGAACTGGCCATTTACAGAGAAACAGCAGCGCAGACCTGACACCAACAAAGCAACACTTGGCTTCCCCCAAGTGGAACACAGGCCCCGCCACCACCCCGGAGCGACAGCCCATCAAATTGCAGTCGACGCTGCCATGGCACAAAATGCAGCCCACAGCCCAGCCCAGCCCAGAAACAGTCGCTGTGGGCGCCGGGTAATGATGTCACATAGCAATGCCTGGCTCCTTCTCTTTAGCAGCTGGCCTCCTTGCAGTTTCTTCAGCCCAGGAACATGACTTGCTTTATAGGCAGGTGGGAACATTTACACTTTAACCAAATGTCTGTGAAGCGTTTTCCTGTGTCTCATCTCATTTGATCCTCACAGAAGTCCTGGAGTAGGTAGATAGGAGACTCGGTGGAATCCTATTTTCTTTTCATTAGCCAGAAAACGGAGGTTTAGAAAGCTTAGAAACTTGACCCGACTGAAAAGAAGTAAGAAATGGTGGACCTTGAAAATGACTTCAGGTTTTCTCACTGCACAGAATATAGTCAAACACAGCTACGTTAAATATTTTACCCTTTGTTCTCCCTGCATGTTCTACAATAATAATCTGCTTCTTCTTGATATTTACTGCTGTGTTGCTGACAATTATCTGAAAGAGAAGTTGGGGTGCTTCAATGGGCTAGAAAAAGTTTAGCTAAATCAGAAAGCAGATCTAATTAAGCAAGTTTATTATATATATATATATATATATATATATATATATATATATATATATTCTATTTATATATATATAAAAGGCTAAGTTGACTCGTGCATGCATGATACATATAAAGCTCTCGCTGGTACCAATTGCATGCGTGTGTTTCCATCTGTCATTGTCAATCATGAATTTGATTGATGCTTCTATTATAGAGAAAAAGAGAATAGCGATATTAAAATATTCCTTCTAATTAACTTCCTTTCAATGTGCACGAATTCATGCACCAGTATTTATATAGGAAGTTTATCTGTTTTTTAGTATAGTATAGCCCATAGTCTGTGGTCTCTGTCATTTGTTTGCTGTTTTTGAAAAACAAGTCAAAAACCTTTGCTACATACATAATGTTACATGAGCTTTTGCATGTTCTCCATCAAACTTCTCACTATTTCATGTTGTCTTTTACTAAAAAGGGATTCTATCACATCATTCACTTAGTCATTAATCAAGTATTTATTGAGCTCTGTTACTTGAGGTTTTGGAAATACACCAACACTACCAACACCACCCCTCCCAGTAATAAAAATTATGGGAAATCTCTATGGTAGAAACGATTTTTATCGGTAACTGATTTGGACAATAATTTTGAACTCATATAGAAATAGATTAGTTTTACATGTAACTTTATATATAGCTTATTTTTTATTTCCTAGGCTAAAACTGAGGGTAATATTACTTCATTCAGAGTTTTGTTAGGATTAAATAAAGTGTATGAGCCATCTTGCTGATTTCACATACTCAAAAATAGTAGAAATCTGAGGTATCTAAAACAGTTAAATTCACGGAAACAGAAAGTAGCATGGTGATTACTAGGGGATGGGGAAAGGGGAGAATGGGGAATGTCTGCTTAATGGGTACAGGGTTTCCTTTGGAGATGAAAAAAGTGTTTTTGAACTAGACAGAGGTGATGGATACACAACATTGTGAGTGTACTAAAAACCACTATCTACACTTTAAATGACTAAATCTATGTTACTTAAAATATATCTCAACAAAGCTATTTTTTTAAAAAACTAACATTAAAACTTGGAAAAATTGGCACAGAATTCCAGATTGACTTCTTTTGGAAAAGTCTTTTGATCTGACCCCACCAGCCACCTGGTCCCTAATGGGGCCCCTTGTTGTTCAATGGGGTAGAGAGTTTCAGTTTTACAAGATGAGAAAGTGCTGGAGACCTGTTTCACAACATTGCGACTATACTTAACTCTAATGAACTGTACACTTAAAAATAGTTCATATGGTGAATTTTGTGTTATGTATTTTTAGCATGATATAAATATATAGTAAAAGTAGTTTTTTTAATTATGAAAATAGTTGAAAATATTATTAGTATTTTTCTTATGATTACCACTGACACTATTTTTATCAGCTTGGTAGTCCTTAACTTATTGCCAGATAGAAAATTCTGGATTAGTAGAACTTGATATATATTAGACTATATACAAAAGCAATATTTAACTACTTTTGACCTACAAAAATGTCAACTTCATATGGTTTAACCTATCCACTTATGAAAATATCCTAATGTAATTAGAGTATGGTTTATTGATTTTCTATTATATACATGTATATTTGAATTTGATATAAAAGTAGACCTTTTTTAGCTTCTTGGGCTGATACAAACCATTCTGTTGTATTTGATATCTGGCTCCTCAAATTTCTGGCTATGTGATCTTTAGCCTCAGTTTCCTTATCTGTGGAATGAAGAAGACAAGTAAAATTGAGGTCAACAGTGTATGAAATAAGTTATGAAAAACACTAAACCCAGGGCCTGGCACATAGTAGGAACTCAACAAATTTGCTTTCTCCCCTGGATAACAAAATATGTGTCAGTATTGCATAGGTGATGGCCATAGTTAACTGAGTTAGATGTGAATTCTAGCTACCCATTTTAGGCAGATTACTTCTCACTTGATCTTAGTCTCATCTGAGAAGAGCTGTTTCAAACAATTATAAGGATTAAGTATTATCTTAGACATAAAGCATCTTACCTAGTTCTCAGAACATATTAAATGCTCAACAAATTACCCTAACCATGCACTTACTGTTTGCATGATCCCCTTTCTCCCTCCAAGTAGTTGATCTAGAGAAGAGTGCAGTAAGAGGAGAATGTTCCTTGGAACTAAAAATACACTCATCTCCTTTCCTCAGAATATCTTCCCCACTTTTATTCTTTGTCTCTACCTATCTCTCTGACTCCAGTGTCACCTCTAATCCTATTATGCAGGGCAGGATTCACCTCACTTTACACCTAAGGCCCTTTGTCATGCTCCCAAGTCCAAGCAGTGATTATAAGAAACACTGAAGTGGGCTCCAGAGACCTGGGTAGTGGTTCTGGCTCCAATAGGCACTAATTTGTAACCTTGGTCAGTCATTGCCTCTCTGAAGAGTTTGGAAGAAATCAGAGTTTCCTAAACTCCAGTGTAGACCAGTCTAAGATGAAATAAGGTCAATACTTTATGTAGCTATAACATTTTTACCTGCATTATATTTGTATCTATCTATCTATATAAAAGCCTAAGTGACCGTTATGACTGGTCAACCAAACGACTGGTAAACCAGTCACTATGACATGCACTGACCACCAGGGGGCAGGCGCTCAATGCAGGAGCTGCCCCCTGGTGGTCAGTGCACTCCCACGGCCAGCCTCCCATGGCCCTTACCCCTGGCCAGCCAACCTCCTGGCCCTGATTGGTCCAATCAGGACTGGGCGAGACAGGCCCCGATCACCAGCCAGGCTGAGGGACCCCACCTGTGCATCAATTCGTGCACCGGGCTTCTAGTATTTCTATAAAGTTGCACCTGTTTTTGGTTAGGAGATAATGCTTTTCTTCCTTCTGTGTTCCCAAATGCCTATTCATTTATGGAATCACAGATGAATAGATGGTAGGTTTTATGTGACATCCTAACTTGGCAAAATTAAAAGCTGGCAACCTCCATCTTTCCCCATAAAGACTGTAAAATCTAAAAATTTTGGATTAGTTAATTCTAAGGATTTTTCTTGACCTGACACTCAATTATTCAAATTAGAATTCACCAAAATTATGGACCCTGTTCCTTGGCTTCAGGATTAGAGAAGCAGCCTTCTCATAGTCTTAATGAAATTTGCAATTAATTGTTCAGGTTTTCCTCCCAGACATCTTTGCTTTACTAATGCAGAAACATAGACCTCTTTTCTCTTTAAGACTTTTTTTAGAGTTCTTTTAGGTTTACAACAAAATTACGAGGGTGGTATAGAAGATTTCCCAAATTCCCTCTGAACTCACACATGCATAGCCTTCTCCATTATCAACATTATTTATTAGAAGGTTACATTTTTTTGGCCAAGGGTGAATTACATTGATCATCCAAAGTTCATAGTTTACCCTAGGGTTTACTCTTTACTCTTAGTTTTGTAAATTCTATGAATTTGGACAAATGAATAATGGCATATATACTTATGTATATCGTTAAAATATCACGCAGAGCCCTTGTCAGTGTGTTTCAATTGGTTGGGCATTGTCCCATGCCCCAAAAGTTGCTGGTTTGACTCCTAGTCAGGACACATGCCCAGGTTGTGGGCTCGATCCCCCATAGGTCATGCAGGAGGCAGCAGATGGATGTTGCTTTCTCTCTCTCTCTCTCTCTCTCTCTCTCTCTCTCAAAATCAATTAAAAATCTTTATATATATGGCATGCAGAGTATCTTTGTTGCACTAAAAATCTACCTCTGGCAACCACTGTCTCCATAGCTTTGCCTTTCCCAGAGTGTTATAATGTTATATAGCTGGAAACATACCGTATGTAGCCTTTACTGATTGGCTTTTTTCACTTAAAAATATGCATTTAAGTTTCTTCTCTGTCTTTTCATGCCTTGATAACTCATATCTTTTTTTTAGCACTGAATAATATTCTGTTGTCTACAGGTACCATAGTTTATTTATCCATTTATATACTGAAGGTCATGATTGCTTTTAACTTTTGGCAATTATGAATAAATCTGCTATAAATATCCATGTACAGGTTTTTGTGGACATAATTTTTCAACTCCTTTGAGTAAATACCAAGGAGCACAATTATTGAATTGTATAGTAAGAATATGTTGAGTTTTGTAAGAAATTGCCAAATTGCCTCCTAAAGTGTATGTGCCATTTTATTATCCCACTAGAGGCCCAATGCACAAAATTCGTGCAAGGGGCTTGGCCCTCGCAGCCATGGCAGCTTGCCTCAGCCCTTGCAGCCTCAGCTTTGTCCGGAAGGTCATCTGGAAGGATGTCTGGAAGGACAATCAGTCTAATTAGCATATTACACTTCTATTATTATAGATCATCAATGAATGAGAAATCTTATTGCTCCACATCCTCACCAGAATTTGGTCTTGTCAATGTTCTGTATTTTGGCTACTCTAAAAAGTGTGTACATATCTTGTTTTAATTTACATTTTCCTCATGACATATGATGTTGAGTATCTTTTCATATGCTTATTTGCCATCTGTACATCCTATTTGGTGAGTGTCTGTTAAGGTCTTTGGCCTAATTTTAATTGGATTATTTATTTTCTTATTGTTGAGTTTTGAGATGAGGGTTGTTTTTCCCCCCCATATTTTGGGTAACAGTCCTTTATCAGATGAATCTTTTGAAAATATTTTCTCCCAGTCTGTGGCTTGTCTTCTAATTCTCTTGTTATTGTCTTTCACAAAGCAGAAATTTTTAGTTTCAACAAAACCCAGATTATTACTTCTTTTATGGATTTTGCCTTTGGTGTTATGACTAAAAGGCATCACCAGCCCTGGCCAGTGTGGCTTAGTTGGTTGAGCCTCGTACCATACACCCAGAGGTCACCAGTTCAATTTCTAGTCTGGGCACATGCGTGGTTTGCAGGCTCGATCCCCAGTAGGGGGCATGCAGGAGGCAGCCAATCAATGTCTCTTATTAATGTTTCTCTCTCTCTAAAATCAATAAAAGCACATTTTTTAAAAAAAACAAGGTGCCTGGCTGTTATGACTCAGTTGGTTGGGTGTCGTCCCATGCACTGAAAGGTTGCTGGTTCAATTCCTGGTTACAACTCATGCCCAGGTTGGGTTCAATCCCCGCTAGGGGGCATGCAAGAGGCAGTTGATGGATGTTTCATTCTCACATCCATGTTTCTCTCCCTCTCCCTTCCTCTCTCTCTATAAATCAATTAAAAACATTTTTTAAGGTCATCACCATACCCAAGGTTTTCTCCTATGTTATCTTCTAGGAGTTTTAGTTTTGCATTTTAAATTTAGGTCTGTGCGCCATTTTTCATTTTTGTGAATGGTGTAAGGTCTGTGTTTATATGCTTCTTTTTTTTTTTGCATGTAGATATTCAGTACCTTTTGCTGAAGTGACTATCTTTACTCCATTGTATGAGAAATACAATGGAGTAATATATCTATCTATATTGGAATATCTATCTCTCCATTTATTTAGTTCTCCTTTGATTTAATGAGTCAGAATTTTGTACTTTTCCTTGAATATATTTTGTTAATGGCAAACTTTTGAGAAAGATGAACTTTCTTTTTATAAGTTGGGTTCTTTGAACATCCTATAAGTATGAGAAATGTGTTAGTTTAGAGAGGGAACACCATTACCTAGAATTGTGTAAACAGGGGAAAAAGTATGCATCTTCACTTATTTTTATTTTCCTCCACACACTGCATAATAGCAAGAAGTTTTTATAGCACTTATAATAAATGAAATTATACCTTTACAGTTTTGTAGTTATGGGATTACCTTGGTAGATTTTGCATTCCATGAGGGCAAGGATGATGTTGGTACATTCACTGAGGTATGGCTGGTGTATAGTGCTCTGCAAATACAAATAAAGATGGCAAGTGCCATAAGAATGAGAAGGATCTAGAGTTCTATAGCAAGATCAGGGAAAACCTCTTAGGGGAAATAATAAGTAAACTAGCCTTCAATGATGACCAATATTGTGGCATACAGATATGAAAAATTACATGGTGCTCAGTATAATTATAGAATTGAGTACACTTTAATGTATACTAGTCCTCTGAAAATTGGTAATCTCTGTATATAAGGTAGATTCTAAGTAATCTTTTAGAAATAGAATTAATCGGATCTGCTTATCCTAAAGCCAGTGTAGGAAAAGAGGCGTTTTCTCCATATAAAAGGTAACATAGGAAGGACTGTGAAGTCTTAGCTACTGCAGGAGGTAGAGGTAAGATTTTTCCAAGAGTCCTATCTTGAGTGACCAGGAAACACAACCTCATTATGACCAAGAGACTGAGCATGAGGAGTGTTTAAATAAGAGATAAGGAGCTTTGTTTCCATCTACCTGCAAAGTAATTTATGAAGTAGCACTATCAGAGACAAATCGTAGATGTGAGGCAGAGAACCATACCGAAAGAGCTTTGGTATCAGATAGATTTTGGCTTTCCCCTCAGCTCTCTCATGAACTAGCTGGTAATTTGGGACATATTAGGTAAACGTACTAAATCTCAGTTTATTTAGTAAAATGAAGATAATACTCTGTAGGCTTTTTGTGATAGATAAATATATATATATATATATATATATATATATATATATATATATATATATAGGATTACCACAGAATTTAAAACTTAGGTATTTTGGAAACACTTTTCCCTCTGCCCTTCCTTTGCCTGCTTTAGGTGTTGAGTTTGCCCCTTTGCAGGAAGATACCTGCTCGTTGGCACCCCATAGGCTCTTTGTGTGCGTCCCAAAATCTGGAGGCAAATATTTAAGTGAAATGACCACCTAACAAGAAGGAGAGTGACACCAAATTAGTTTAATCTGCAGAAATCAAGCCTTGAAAATTAAAGCTTGGAATCTTCACTTCTGTAAAATGCTTAAGATAATTTATCCATTTATTCTGCCTTCTGTTCTGTTTTCAAACTGAAAGAGAATTAAAGGTCAAGTTTACAGCTCAGAGGCAGATTCTTTTCTATCAAATTCTCTGTTCAAGTTGATAAATTCAGCCAGGCCCTGGAGTGATGGAGCAGACTGCAGTGTGGGAGGAGGCAGCTGAAGGACTATGGAAGTTAAATGGAGCAGGGGCCAAACCATTTGTCACTGGGTGCTGAGAAGCAGCATGCTACACTGCTTAGACTGCTGGTTTTACAGTCAGAAAAACTCGACTCGAGCCCCCAGTCTCCTGCTTATTAGCTTGGTGAGCCCGAACAGGATTCATCAACTCTCTGAGTCCCCCAAAGAAACATCTGACACCTCAGTAGGGCTATCCCAGTGTAAATGCTCAGTATATTTTTGTTGAGTAAATAAACGGTAAAAAAAAAAAGTGACATCAAATAGTTCCCATGTATTTGTTCTGTGTACTCTTACAATGTTCCTTAAGCCTGTAGACTATGTAAAGCCAAACTTAGTTATCCTCTACCATTTAGCCAGAAATATGTGTGTGCCTATTACACAATGAAAGCAGCTAGCCTGGAAGGCTGACACATCACTTGTCATCTTTAATGTTCCTTCATCATACAATCCCTCCATGGATTCATATATCACCTGTCGGGTAATCTTCTAGAGAAGCTTGACTCTAACCGTTTGTTCTGGGGTTTGGATGATGAATGAGATGGGCTAGATCATTTAATTCGCTATATGGCACCCACATGTTAAAGCTGAAGGAAAAGAGTGTCTGACAAATTGTTTGTTGTCATTAAGGTTTCTTTCCCATGTGCCTTAGATGGTTTCCCCCCGCCTCACTCATTGTCCAATACACAAAGCCAGCTATTATAAGGAAGACAATACTTAATGGATGCTAGACAAATGATAGCCAAAGATGTCTGGTGCCTTATCCAGTATGTGAGAGCCAAATTATAATGTCATTAGATGGGATGCCTCAAGTTGTTATAAAGTTGTGTTTTCCGCAGTGCCCTTCCTTTATCCTCAGTGAGGTTCTTCCTGGCATCTGTTTTCACTAGAAGCTTCTTCTTCTTTTTTTTTTTAAATAGAATAGCTGAGGTCAAGTTTTGAATCTTTTGTTATGCCAATTTTTAAATGCCTAATTGATACCCAAAACATATGTCATACAAATATAAACTTTAAAAACTAGAGTCACAGGAGTGTTGGATGTATATAAGTCTCCACTGACTCTTCTCCAGGGCCTACTTTCTTCAGGCACAAAATCTCTTCTTGGACTGTGTGTTCTTGTATCCATTTCATAGCAGGTTCTTGGAACATTGGCACTTAGTTAATGACTGAGGAGTTGATGAATGAATGATCATTCAAAGGTACAGATAGAAGCATAGTAAATGCATGTTAGTGTAAAATATTTTGCTAGAATTGACTATAGAGAAAATGAATTGCACTTCTACCACAAGGAAGTTGGATTCCTTAACATTTTTGTTTGAATCAAACCAGTTATCTGGGGTATTCATTTTAAGTCACTTTTTAAAAATCCTCACCCTAGGATATGTTTATTGATTTTAGAGAGAGGAAGGGGAAAAGGAAGAGAGAAAGAGACAGAGAGACATTGATTGGTTGCCTCTCATATGCAACCCAGCCAGGGACCAAACCAACAATCTAGGTATGTGCCCTGACCCGGAATCAAACCCGTGGCCTTTGGTTTACAGGACAACCCTCCAACCAACTAAGCCACACCAGCCAGGGCCTTGGTTTTTTCTTTTAAAATAGCTTCATGAGTTCACTTACCTTTCTCAGACATAAATGTAAAACTCAGTTCTTCTGTCCCACTAGCCACAGTTCAAATTCTCAATAGCCTCTTACGGCTAGTGCCTCCCAATTTAGACAGCATGTTCTCAGCAATCTGAAGTTGAGCTGCATTTTCAGCTGCAGTGTTGGAATGCAGGGACGTTTGAGCAGGATGGGATGATAGGAAGATGGACTACAGACAGAGGTAGTAAATGGACAACTGTATCTCAAGGTGGTATAGCTAGGCAATAAGGGTAATAGAGGGATGAAGGAGCAAAAAGAGGAGGTGGCTAAGCCCAAAGCAAAGCATTAGAAGAGGGAGTTAGAAAATACTTCACAAAGGAAATGATGTCTAGATAGAGAGAGGAAGAATGATGAAAAAGAATCCAGGGAATAAATGTCAGGAAAAAGGATAGAAGGTGGGAAGCTCTGGGTGGGGGGATGGGAAGCAAAGAGAGGAATGTGCAAGGAAAATTTGGTGAGGCTGAACTATCAGAATCAGGGCTGAGTCGGAGTGATTAGACTGAGCAGTAGTCAGGTTACCCAGAGCCTATGAGCACAGTGGAGAACCAAAGAAGAGCTGAAGGGTGGCATGATCAAATTTACGTTTAAAACCATCACTCTGGATGAGATGTGTAAGGTGGAAGTAAACAGGACAAGCAGCAAATGGGCTTGCTAAGAGACAATCACACAGTAGTCTAGGCAAGAGATGAGGCTGGTCTAGACCAGAGCTCTAGCAGTGGGGACAAAGAGAAGTGGATGGACTGGAGAGAAATTCAGACGATAGAATTTACAGGATTTAGTCATAGATGAGGGGAGGCATAATAGAGTCAAGAATTATACCAAGGTTTAGGGATAACAGTTCAGATTTAGGCATGCTATGTTGAGATACCTTTGGGATAAACTGGTAATAGTTTCCAATTGGTGGGTATAGCTGCAAGTTTTAAAACACGGGTGAAAAATCAAATTGAGATGGGATTCTTGGAAATAGCATGTAGAGAGTAATTGAGATGGTAGTCTGTGAGGACATCCATGGGGACTTCATAGAAGAGGAAGAAATCAAAGGCCAGGATAAATCCCTATGGGATGCCAATGTTAAGGGACAGACAGAAGAAGTAAAGTATGCAAAGGAGATGGATAGCCAAACAGGTAGGTGGATAATCAGTAACATAGAGTATCAAGAAAGTAAAAGGCCAAAATACTTCAAAAACCAAGGAGTGGTTAATGGTGTCAGAGGTCACAAGATTGTTGTTGACTTTGTTTTGACCTTGATTGTTGGTGAGACCAATTTCATGGGTGTGGTAGGGACAGAAACCAAAATGTAGTCAGCTGATGGGAAAGTAAGAGTTGCATTCTTTGACTTCTTGCCTAAATTTCTCATCTTAATTTTCAACCAAAATACAGTGTAGGAAAGGAGAATATAGTTTTTTATGCAAATGGCCAGAACAACTCATAGTATCACATTTCTGACCTCAGTTTCTGAACTCAAGTACTACAGTCTAGAGCAGTCATTAGCAGTCTGTCTAGGGTAGGGTGTCAAGCCTTTGTTTAGTGATTCTCTTCTGAACAAACTAGTTGTGACTTTTCAAGGACTGGTAGTGATCTAGGTTCTTGGAAATCCCAGACTGGGAATGGAAAGTAGAAATGCACAGTAGAGAAATTCCCAATACTTTCCCCTCTCCCTGCATTTCCTCCTTCCCTCTTTTGTTCCCTCCTTTTATTTTTCCTTTATAAAATTCCCTGTTAAAATGCAAGGCCTTTGAAAGTTTTTAGCATCTCAATTAAAGTTTGAGTTTTATTAGAGTGATTGGGAAATGGACTACAGACTGAGGGAGGAAAGGGGCAGAGTCAGAAGCAAATGAGTATAAAACATGACTTTTGTTTACCTCACTTTTACTTAATGTTGGTTGCCTATCAGCCTCACTGTTATACCAGTCATACTTATTGAATGTTATATGGGAGCCATTTCTGTTACATACTCAATTACCCCTATTACCATAGTCTGGAATGCGTGGATGGAGAAAGTATCAATCTGATGAATGGACACATTCCAAGGGCCATTCCTAAAGAAAAACTATGTAATAATGGTAGATCTTGAAAAAAACTTTGAGCACACTGATCATCTTTTTAAAACTAGAATTCACCCTGAAGTTTATATGATGGATGGATGGATGATGAGAAAGATGGAAGGAAAGAGGGAAGGGAGGGACGGAGTCCAAAGAGGCCCTGTGGTTATTGTTGTTGATGACCTTGTTTTAACATTAGAACATATTACATGCCATTCATTACCTTGATGGTGGGGAAAGCACAGGATTTGAAATAAGATGACTATTACCTTTTGGCTTGTGTTTTTAGGGAATTTGCTTTCCTTTTCTGAGTTTCACCTCATCTGTCGAGTGGTATTATACTGCACACATTACAGGGATGTTATAAGATCATGTATGTAAATTATGGTGTACAGTACATACATTAGTTAGTATTTCACATGTGAGTACCATTTATGTTCCTGGAAGGAGGATTGCCTGGATGTAACCTAGTGTGAACAAGTGTGAGAACTTTAAATGCACTACTAGCTTTAGGCCTCAATCCTGGGCAGCTTATTAGTGCTCATTAGTGCACATGTAGTACGTCCTCACTGGCTCTTTTGAGCGTTTGTTTTCGGTTATTTTCCCCAAAAAAGTGCCCATTTTTTCTCTTGCAAGCTCTTTCTCCATGCTTAGCTCTTCCATTTTATAAAATAAATAATCTCACCCACTCCCACCCACTGGCATACTTTTAATCGCGGCTAATACTTGAGCATAGTTTTATGCTTCTACTTACTCTCCGGAACACTAGGACAAACCTACTCCGAGTGCTAATTAGGACCAACTTGAACATATGTCAGCAGCCCTTTAACTGTTCTCTTTGAAACGGTTCCAGTTAGTCCTTTTAAATGAACTTCACAAAAGAACTCAAATTAATTTGCTTCTCAATGTCCTATGGTTCAGACATTGGATTTTTTTCCCCCCATAGTGACTTCTGGTTAGCAATCAAAGAGCTGCTTTCCTACATTATGATTTTAACTCTGTGTTCTGGGAATGGAAAGATTCAGTCATTTCTTCAAAATCCATAATTATTTTTTGTCTTTACATTTTCAACTTCCCCCAAATGCTTCTCCTTTCCATTGAAGCTGCCTCCTGTTCTGTATAGGTTATCCTCATATTTCTTCTGAAGAGTCTTACCAGAAAGTCTAAGACAGGAACACTTCTGTGGGGATTAAACTGCCCATACAGTCAGGAACAGCTGTATTATCCGTGGGTCCCAGTGCAAAAGGAAAATGCAGGGATCTTTGTTTATAAAAAATTATCTAGAATTTCAAGGCAGGAACAGCAGAAAGGGCCCTAGGCAACGGCCCAGGTCACACACTCTGAGGTCTGTATACAAACTGACAGTCTTGTTCCCTTTGCAGGTTAACCATGGACTTCACATTTTAAAAATGCCTGCCTTTCATCATCTCTGTCATAGGTTCCTATTAGATATGAAGCTTTTAATCTATTTGGCAATTTTTGATAACTAAGTTATTTACTTTTTATGTGCATTTTCCAACCCCCCTCTATTTCAGTCAATGCTTACCTTAGCTTTGTTTTTATTTTCTTTACAATTCTTTTTATTGAGTTTACAATCCTACCTTAACTTCAAGATTAATTGGGCCATTTCAGGGAAGTTGAATTCTCAAATACTCATACTCGAATGATGGCATTAAACCAAAAACTGCATTTATTGCAGTTTCATTTGTTAACACAAGTACATTTATAACATTGAAAGCTTTTAAAGTCCAAAAACACTAGAAAGGTACAAACATGAAAGGGTCTGCAGTCTAGTCAAACCCTGGAAGTATTTTATGCATGTTTGGGGGCAACCTATGGTATCGCCATTTATTGTAAAATATACTTAATGCTAAATACGATGGCATCATTGCAGTGCCTTGCGTTCTTGCATGCATATTTTCAGACCTTCTCCTCCTCCATCTGGGCTAGCCACCACTTAGCCCTGCAGGAAGCTGAGTTTCCATGCTTATCTGCTCGTCTAGGGGAGAGCAAGTGGTGTTGATTTGGCCGTATGTGGCCAATTATGTTGACCTTTATGATAGATCAAGCTGTGGCGGGACCAGGAAGCCGAGTCTCCCTCCCATTTACATCTCCTTCGAGGGAGCGTGGCACATTGCCGTCGTGTCAGTTTGTGGTCACGTATTTCACTCCCCAGCAATGCACATCTTGAAATACTGTGATTAGCATCCCTAATTCCTAAAAATTGACTTGCCTTGTTAAAACCAGAGAACTGTCGCCTAAAATACTTCACCTACTGTTCGAAAGGGTATTATTTTAGTGCCCTGGGGATAGGAAAAGTTTTCAACCCACCAGTGCAGGGATTAGTTTTATTTTAAAGTATTTGAAGTGTTTTAGATAACTTCGCTAAGAATGATCCAAGTTCAGTGGCCTCCCAAGTGTCTTTAAAAATGTGCTCTGAGTCCTTATCTGGCAACGATGTGTAAAAAATGCCTACATTCTGTATATATTTGGGCATCAAGATCTAGCTTCTTGATATGGCAGAAAAATTAAAGCACCTTCTGCATCAATTAAACACAGAGGGTAATTTCCTTGGATAAAGAGCTTTCTCTTTGAGTAGGATTTCTGACTGAATCATCAAGAATTAATCATATGTCTAGTGAGTAGCAAGGGCACTTTTCCTTGTTTTTCATATCTCTGTCCACTAAGCAAATAAATTAATTGGGGTATTCATAATTGCTTGTATAATTTTAGAGAGATGCATAATTTCGTGATTCACTTAGAGTCACATCAAGGTTACATCTCCACGAGACTAATAGAGCATCATCTCTTCAAGTGATCTATGTTCACCAGCTTCTTGAACCGTTGACTGATGTAACCAGTCAGATTAGTTTATGGGTTTAGACTCATAGGTGCTAGTCAGAGTCAAATGCCTAGTGTGAATAGATTGTGTGTGTGTTTTTAATCATTGAATTAACTATTCCATTCTTTTAGCAGAGTTAACTAAAATAACTGGATTTTTCAGTGGTAATTTAGAGTTGGTGTGTTTTCTATTTTGTTTCTGTATATGTACAATAAAATCACGTATGAACATATGAAGAAAACATGGATTTTCACTCTTCTTCATGGTTCTTTACTTGGACAGCAATTCGTGACACGCTGTCCCCTCAGTAGAAACAGCACTGATTAGAGCTGGTATCAGAGAGCTTCCATCCTCCTTCACAACAGTGACTCCCCTTCCTAAGTCTCATTTTTTCAGAGTGAGAAACTGAGACATAGGGGGGAAAAACCTATATTAATATGTTAAACAGCTTATTCAAATAGCCATTTTGCTTCTGTGATTTTTCTAAGATATTCTCTGATGCACCTTACTAATGGTTGCTCACAGAGCAGCTGTGTGGGTATTCAACCTAATCCACACAGAGACATTCTGCCAATCATTGCTTGAATGCCAGGCTACTGTCTTCCTGTTTATACCTGCAACTCTTC
This sequence comes from Myotis lucifugus, assembly GCF_000147115.1. NCBI lineage: Eukaryota > Metazoa > Chordata > Mammalia > Chiroptera > Vespertilionidae > Myotis > Myotis lucifugus. The sequence continues at coordinate 12,854,850 of NW_005871062.1, read as the reverse complement.
ACCATTTCATGTGAAGTAAATGATATAAAGAGTCAGGTGTCATGATTTTAGCACATTCAAGTCATAGGTTACTAGTCTTTATAGACATGTTGGTTAGAGAAGAGTGATACGCTAGAGAAAGCTGTGTACTTCAAGAGGCAGTTATTATGGGTGCATTTCTTGGGGTTTGATTGAAGAAGAAAGCTTTTAGTAATATCCTGGACTATCAACAAAGAACACAGCAGCGAAGTCAAAAGCCCTGGTAGCTCACTGCATAAAGTAAGTAATAATTATTTTTGTAAAAAAGTGTGGAGCAGGTTTCTCAGCTTCAGGACTGTTGACGTTTTAGACTAGCTGATTCTTTGTTGTGAGAGGCTGGTCTGTGTATTACGGGTTAGCAGCATCCCTGGCCTCTACCCATTAGATGCCAGCAGTCCAACCTCTCCCAATTGAGACAACTAAAAATGTTTCCAGCCCTAACCAGTTTGGCTCAGCGGATAGAGCGTCGGCCTGCGGACTGAAGGGTCCCAGGTTCGGTTCTGGTCAAGGGCATGTACCTTGGTTGCGGGCACATCCCCAGTAGGGGGTATGCAGGAGGCAGCTGATTGATGTTTCTCTCTCATCGATGCTTCTAAATTTCTATCCCTCTCCCTTCCTCTCTGTAAAAAATCAATAAAATATATTTCTTTAAAAATAAAATAAATAATTAAAAAAATAAAACAAAAATGTTTCCAGGCTTTGCCAAATGCCTTCTGAGGGGGGAAAACTGCCTTCAATGAGAACCATTGGTATAGAGCTTTCCAATATGAAAACATTTGGGTCTCCTCAACAACTCTGTTAGGGGTTTTCTAATCCTTATTTTACAAAAAGGAAACTGAGACTTGGGAAAGTAAAGGGACCTGTCTAAGGTCTCACAAGCAGTATCTGACGGAGATGGAATTCAAATGCAGACAGGTCTTCTAAAGCCGTGCAAGGTGTACTTTTTATTCCACCAGTAAAGAAAGATATTATATCATCTGACTCTAACTACCTTCACTTCACTTTTCTGCTTCTCCTGTTATTTGTGTTTCCTGGACTTTACATTAATAGAATTGAACCAAAACAATTCTCAGTGTTCCGCGAGGCACTTAACATTCAGTCTTTTAGTAAGACATCAATTTCTCATTTGGTCTTTAGTCCCAATAGCCCCAACATTTGATATATTTACAAGATTAAATCAGGTCACTGTTGGGAGCTGTATAATTTTTCTAAGAAATCATCTTAGATTCCAGTAAAATGAATGAATATTTTTATTTCACTAAGGTTATAGGTTCATAATATGTTGTTGAGTGAGAAAAGAAATACACCAAAGTGTTAATGATACTTTTAGCATATTGAGATCATGAATTGTTTTTATTGTCTTTTCTATCTTTTATATATCCTCATTTCCTACAGTGAAAATGTATGATCAACAAAAATGCTGAATAAAAGTAAATATTAATAAAACAAAAACTAATGTGCTAAGAGGCACCTGAGGCCATATGTAGCTGGGAAGAGTATTGAGCATGAGTTAGAGAAAGCAAGAATCAGAGCAGTCCCTCTGCCCCCATGGGACTTGGTGGTCTCTCTCAGGGCTGGGAAGAAGGCCTGCAGATAACAGGGAGCCTGGGAGGCCCAGCCCACACACCAAAGATCACATCAGACTTAGATGGACATCTGGATTCAAGTTTAAAGAAAATTAACTGCTGATTCTACTGGTCACCCTTATTAAAGCCCTGTACCTATTATTGTCCATTGCCAGGTGAGATGAAAGTGTTTGTCCTTGTTTCTTTGACACCTATATACCTTCCTGAGCTGTACTTAAATCATCTACAGGTTAACTCCATCGGATTCTGTATACTTGTAATCATCATAGTTTTGAATAAAAAGTAAAAAATAAAGATTTTCTTCAAAAACATGAGAACTTATTTAAGTGGAAAGCCTTACAAATATGCAAAAGTTACATCACACTTAGGTCTACATTTAATGAATACCTTTAAATAAAAATTTGTGGCTTTCATCAAAAAAACCACTAGATTTATGGTCATCAGAAAAAAAAGTTTATTGGATGGTGGACATATGGTGCTATATACAAATTTTATAACTTAGAGATCCACACATGAAATCTATATGTTCGTGTTGACCAATGTCACCCCAATGAAACTTAATTTTAAATAAATAAATAAAACACCCCATTTGAGGGTTTGTGCTATCATATGCTGTGAAATTGTAAACTCTTTGAGCTCAAGGTGTATTTTTTCCTTTATAAATTTTATTTTTCTAATTACAAAAGAGTAATATTTGTTTAAGCACTTTAGGAAATATAGGTAAAAATAAGTTAAAAAATTATTAGCATTTCCTCCACCCAGATATACTGCTGTAAATACTGTAGAATATGTCCTTTCAGATTTTTTTCTATACATTTATTCTACACTTAAAAAAAGTATCATGTTATTACTAATTGTTTGTAACCTGCATTTTTTAACTTAATAACACTTTTAGAAAGTAGTTCTGTGTCATTAAATATTCTTTACGACGTGATTTTTAAGAGAACATGGTTTCCTTTAGTTGGGCGTATTATACTTTACTCACCCGGTCCCCTTATTTTCAGACATGGAGGTTGTTTCCAGTTCTACCATTATGAACAAAGTTGTCATAAACATTCCTGTATTTCTATACATCCACGGTTATTTCCTCAGGATAAACCCCTGTGAGTGGAATTACTATGTTAAACGTATGAATGCTAATGCTTTTAATTCATATTGTAAAATTGCTCTCAAGAAAGGTGTTATCAATGTGTACTCCCACCAGAAGTATAGAGAACTGATTTCCCAGCATTCTCCCCATCACTGCTATTAATTTTTTTAAAAAGCCAGATTGATAGAAGAAAAATAGTATCTCATTATTGTTTGATATGCATTTCATTGACTACTACTAAAAAACATTCTTTAAGGTGAACTTTTTTGTATGATAATTGGGCACTTATAATTATTCTTTTAGAAATTTCCTCTTCTTGCCCTTTGTTCATTTTTTCTCATGTTAAGCTGTTTCTCATTGATTTATAAGAGCTTTTTTTATATTAAGAATATTACACGAAGGCCCATTTCTTGTACTTTGTATCATCTGCAATATCTGATAAAGAGATAGGCAAATGGTGATATTTCTTTACAGGAGAACTACTGTACACTATGTCTGTGACGAAATCACAGTTGGTTAAAATTATGTGGAAATAGCATTATTTCATTATTTGTCTTTCAAGTCAAGCACGGAATGTGATAACTTCAATGTTTCAGAGGATAAAAATAGCCCAAGACCCATAGTAGAAACGTAAAGGAATGAGAGCTACTTGACAACAAAAAAGTGAGGTTAGGGGGTAGTGACAATACACTTTCAAAATTTTACAAGATGAAATCACTAATCTTTGATGAGGTCAGGTTGAAAAGAGAACTTTTAAAATGTGGTTTAGAAAAGTACACTTTTGCAGAGGAGCGATGTAAACAATGAGTTGGGTTCTTCTAGGTAATTTCAATGCACCTTTCTTAGAAGTTTTTAACAGGAGCAACGAGAGGAGGTTAGAGACAGGGTTTTTTCATTTTTTGTTAGCAGTGGCTGCATCCTCCTGAGCCCAGTGGAGATGAGGGAGGACATTGGGCCCCCAGCTCAGGCCTCATGCTCATCAAAGCCTCCAGTGGCCTAACATGTTCAGTCATAGAGATCGTCTGACAGGTCAGAGACAAGGTCATGCCACAGAATGCACTGCAAATTAACAGTCTTATAAACATATATTTTCATCTAGACAATCATATACCATTGTATATTGTGTGTGTTTATAGCACTAATACGTTGGGCATTAGTGCTATAAATATAGCATTTTAAATGCTATACTTTAAATATAAAACAATCTTGGTAATCCTGCATTAAAGCATTTTAACAAATCAGGAGCATCAAATTATGTAAGGGTCTGGGCTTTGTCTAGCCTTTGACAGGCATTTATCATGGATTAACAAATTGGAAATACTGAAAATCCCCTTACAGGATTTTTCAATTTGCAGATTATTTACCTGGATATGTAATTGAGCAATACTGTGACTGACCTGCTAGTTGTGATTATGGGGGCTTCCCAGGGGATCATATTAATACCAAAATTACTTAGCTTTTTATTAATCAATTATGGACTGCTTTATTTAGGGGATGTAGGAAGTTTGCAGCAATGGAAAATCCACTGGGGCTTTAAAATTTCTTATTAAATCTTCTGAAAGTTGTTCCCCAAATGTGATTAATAAAATAGTTCTATGTCATGATAAGAAAGCAAAGTATACCATTTGTAATTCTAAAAGAAAATTACAGGTAACTTAACTCCAAGAGCAGTAATAATTAGAATAGCAAGAGGTACCAAGATAAAATGAATTAAATCCTTTGGGTATCTTGCGGTTATTTTGGAGAAATCATTACCTGCTTTAATGATTCGGATCTAAGTGCTGGGAATGCCCTGGTGATTAGGGGTTTTATAGATGTATAATCTGACTCTGGATGTCAACAGGATCACAACACTAGATAGTAAATATTGCCAGTTACTAATGATACCTACATAACAAAGTGGAAAAATCTTACAAGTTGTGACTTGGACCTCATCAATATATTTATGCTAATTAAATCCTTTATGGGAGAGAACATCATTGGGAGTATATTTAGTTTTCTCTTTTTAATTTTTTTTATTTTTAATTCTTTCCAGAGCAAATGAACTGAGATATAGAATATTCAAACTAGTATTTTTGTTTGCCTGCTTGTTTGCTTGAAAAAGGCTAGTCTTTCCTGTTGGTTAATTTCAATATAACAGGGAAATAGTGCATTGGTGTAGTGATTAACACAACCTTAAATTAACAGTATAACTGCATACCGATTAGACCATCCAAGATACGTACAAGGTAAAGCCTAGTACTGAAGTCATAACCAGGTGGTTCAGTTGGTTGGAGCATCATCCCCTCAAAGCCTATGGGTTCCATTCCGGGTCAGGGCACATACCTATGTAGCAGGTTCGATTCCTGGTCAGGGCACATAGGGGAGGCAACCAGTCCATGTCTCTCTCTCTCTCTCTCTCTCTCTCTCTCTCTCAAAAAAAAAAATAATGAAAACATATCCGTGGGTGAGAATTAGATGATAGATAGATAGATAGATAGATAGATAGATAGATAGATAGATAATAAAGCCTAGTGCTGAAGAGAAAGGCAAAAGGAATCATTTATGTAATAGATATGGTTTGAGCCTAGCATGTGCCAGATACCCTGGGTGTATTCTCTTACCTTGTTATATGCTAAACACCAGAAGTTGCTAAACTCAAGTCTGAGTCTTCACTGGGAAGCCACAAAGTTCAGGAATGTTTTTGTTGGGTTTTATGTCAATTAAGATTAAGTGGATGATCAAAACATTTTTTTCTCATACGTGTCTCCAAACCTTAAACTTTATCAGAAAAAAATATTAACTGTGTGGAGAATGAAACAACCTTAAAATAAATAAGGATTTTAAAAACTTTGCTATTTATAATGCAGATATTATAATTTTGTGGTATAAAAGTGACTTGCTCTTTACCTCCTAGAAAAATGACCAAAGTGGAAACATGTGATGATTCATCTTTTAAAGGAAAATATTTAAACTTTAGAGTTATCATAAATTTGGAGAAATGAAGATGAGGAATGGAGTGACTGTACTCAGTTATCTATTCTAGTGGTCATAAACTATATACAAATGCAGCAACAATATAAAAATTACATAAAAAACAGACAGGATTCGACCTATCACTTGCATGACTCAGCCTCACTCACCTCACCCTAATTCAGGCCTGAACAACACATTTCTAGGCCACAAATCTCTGGCAGCCATTCTATCCTGGTCCTCTGACAAATGAGGGTTGTGTTGGGTGGGGTCTCAGGAACCTGAGCTGGATGGGAACCTACTGCCTAAAGATACATATGTTCCAACCCAGGGGAATACTGAAAGCACAGTCCTAGAGAAAAGTAGGTCGGAACCAGAATAAACAGTCCATGCTGGGTCATTTTTCCAAATGGAACTAAAGTGGAAAGACAGCCTAAGTATAAAGTTAAAGAGACAGAGACGAAGGTTGCTGCTGAATGTGGATGTGGGGGAGATGAGCCTGCAATTCCCGAGTCATCGGTGGACATCTGCTTGGTCTTTTCTTACCTACTTTTCACAGCTGCTGTGGGAGTTCCAGGAGCTTTGGAAGGGATGGCCAGAGGCAAACCATTTTTGTGTGTCGGCTTTTCCAGTCATCTGACAGTATACACAGCCAGACCTACATACTTTCCCCATTACCACCAAGCTGACACTACCTTTAATTCAATCTTAAGACAAGTAAGCTCAAGATACTGGCCATATGCTTTCCTGTCTGGGAGGCCCTTACTGTGAGACACCCAGTGGGGAGGCCAATCACAATTAGTGGTGTCCTGTGCTGGACCAGGCACTTTCATACCTGAGGCTCAAAACGGCTGAGTGAATTAACCAAGAAACTGCTAAAACTGTGAACGAATTCAACCCAGGAAGGTTGTTAAGGGACAGTTGGAAAGCTCAAGGAGTCAACAAGATTAGCAGCCTCCAGAACTACCAAAAACTATTTCTCTGCATTTCCAAATCCACCTGACTCTAGAGCTGAGGCTTTTCCTATCATGCATGAACACTCAAGTGAGAACACAGTCAAGGAAATTCCGCTAGAAAGAGTCCCTGCATACTTATTGCTACCTCCACCCCCACCGTCATCACCAAGTTCAGAAGGGCACATTTCCCAAGGATAGTTTGTCCAGAGAGCTAATCCATCTGAAAACAAAAGTTCCCTCTGGAAGCTTCCATTGCTGGGAAGTTCTCTGCTCTTTGTGATGAAAACCAAGGAAGTCGATGCTCCAGAATCCAAATTCTCCTTGTTCTATTAGGACATAAGAGGCTGGATATGGTATAAATGAGAGAGAGAAAAAAGAAAAGGAATATTTTTATACTTGCATTTGTTTAATTTCTCAGTATTAATAGACTATACTTTTAGGAGAAGTAAATTAACTGTATACAATGTTTAAGGAATATTGTATATGTTGGATCAAATGAGGGGAAAGGATAGTTTTGCCAAAGGCAACTGTTATCAAGGTTCTGAAATTAATTGGATGCTTTAATTGAGGTAGATTACTAGCTAAAGCTTGCTTGAATACAGTAATTCTCCTATTAAATTATCTTTGAATAATTACCTGAAATTTCTCAGCTGCAGGAACTGATGGCTATTTAATTGCACAGTGATGTTGCTATATAATTACTTAACAAGGTGTCCTGTAATAGTTTAATTCCCTTTCTACTGAAAAAAGTACATGATAAAGTAACTACAAACACCTTTCATAAAAAATAAATCACTGTAGATTTTTTCCTTCAGATTAATATTTGAAAGTAAATAAAATTATTTCTAAATTTATTATTTATGATTCAAGTATTGATGGATTTTTTTTAAAAAATAGAGTAGAGCATCTCTAACACATAATACATTAGATAACATTTCAAAGGGTTGGAATTTTTAGTTTTAATTTTTCCTTATCGTGAGCATTTCATGTCTCATTATTAAATACCCAAGAAATCATACATTTCTCTTAACCTTTATTGCATATTTTATCTAAGGTTTTCAAATTAGATATATGGTCATTAAATTAATAATCAAATATTATTGAAATATAGCCCTATATCATATGACACTATGACAGAAAAGGTAATGAACCACCTGAAATTATTTGGCAAACAATCTGCAAAGTAGGTAGTTTTCACCAAGATGTCAATTTATTAACATTTAGGATATTATTACAAACATTATTGGGGTATCAACAACAAATATTATCTGACCCTTATCAGGTTTATCTCATTGGCCTCCATAGTATTCTAATCTGATGCTAAAGTCAAAAGCAAAGGACATAATATATTTTGACAATTTGGCTATGTAAACAGTAGTAAAATCTTAGGAAAGCACAGCCGATTAGGATGTTGACTGAAACAACAAATTAACATTGGTGTATTGCCAATCTTAGCACATTAAATACTATAGTATCTCCACAATTTGTCCTAAAGATTTATTATTGTATAAGACATTAGTACCAGAATAACATGTTTGTTAAGCTTAACAATACTGACAATTTGTTGGCAAAAACTAGAATTGAAACTTGTTTTGATAGATCAAGACAACAGGTTGCATTAACAAGATAAGGTTTAGCAGATTCAAGGCAATTCTATCCATAGATAGAGGATAGACAGGAGTAGTCTATTTCCAGTATGGCAGGAACAATACCGAGTCATCATGGAAAATCAGCTAATGGGAGCTTCATGTTAGACCTTTTTTTTCTAAGCAAACCTAATAGTGTAATGCATAGAAATCACCACTCCAAGTATTGGTTGGTACCAAACTGGTGATAGATATCAAAATCAGTTTCTAATTTTGTTTTTAAATTATAGTATATGCATTACATGGGGTAAAAACCAATAAACCCCTCAGTATTTGCAAGTTATTTGTCCCGGCTCCAGTATGAACAGTTTATCCTGCTGCTGATAAAGTCTTGGATCCGGTGAAACTCTGCCACAGAATACCCCTAGTGATTATTGTGCAAGGAATATAAGAAATGCCGATGACCCATACTTTGATGGAATTATCCTCACATGTGAAAGCAATAAGTGGATTCATTGCCCGAGAAGTACACCCCACAGTGAAAGGAACACTTTGACTTGAGATTTCCTTTTCTGTTAAGGAAATGGAATCTAAAACCTTGTCTATGGGAGTAGGTGTGATGAATTTAGCAGCTAGTGAAAACTGTACAACCACCATTATATCTTGGAGCTTTTTGAGATTAAAATGGAATTGTAAAATTCTGTTGAATGAGGAAACAGAGCCCAAGGTGTTTGCTCATTTCAGTCTTTTGGCCCCTTAACATTTCAAAGCCAAAGCCAAAGCCAAACAGAAACCTGTTGCTACAGGGTTGGCAGGAAGAAGGAACGAGGCACGCAGGGTAAGGAGGGAGTGATGACAGGGCAGGAATGGTGGAGATGGAAGTGAGGGAGATGCAAAACACGAGTATTCTTGGTGATCCCCAAAAGGTTGTGTACCCCAAGATGCAATCCTTTGGTCACCTATAAATATTCTAATTGTAGCCACCATTTATAAGAGTGTGATCCACGATACTCTTATATACTTCTAGTTTTGAGGAGAGGGTGCAACATGATTCTGCTTTGAACCTGTGAGTACAAAGGAAAGTGGCCAATCTCCCTTTTCTTGGAAACTCTCTCTACAATACAGACACTTAGCCAAGCCTGTGGTGTGCATGTGTGTATGCCATGCCCTCTGTGTGTGCAGGGACCAGGCGATCAGGGCACAGGATAAGCTTCCTGAGATGGTGGGCCCATTAGCACTGGGTACACTCTAGTAATCTATTTTTCTCCTAAATGATAGTACTATGGCAACAATGTTAAATAGCCTCAGAGGTTTCCTGTAGATACTACAATTCCTTATTTCTCTAAGCAGCAACTGTGGATAAGTGTCTTTTTTTATTATTTACAAAATATATCATGTGCTTCACCAGGAAATATAGTACCATTATCATTTTTAAAAGGGTCTTAATTTTGTTTATTTAAAAATTGGAGCTCCCGATCACATGATTTAATCATTGGGTGTGGTAGTCTAATACAAGTGTTGTATTTGACTTTAGAATCAACTGTGTCCATTTTTATAAATAGACGTTGTCCTTGAATGAAATGAATAGTCTGGTTTATTAAGAATGGACTTCATTTTTTCTTGTATGGCTTTTCCTCAAATGGAAATATGTATTTCAGAAGTAATTATACAGGAAGTCTTCCCTCAAATCACATATCCGCTCACCCTTAAAATAAAATGAAACTTCTTCATGTGGTTCCAAAAGGAAGGAGACATCATCTCTGTTCCCTGTCTCAGTAATGCATCTTCTGCCAAAAGACAAATGTCAAATGAAATAGACGAGACAAAATAGAAATGTCTTTACTGGGAGCAAGCTGCTTTGTTCCGCGGGGTGGAGATGTGTGTTTACAGTGGTGTCACTCCTGTTCAGTGACTGAGAGCAATTCTGCATTGGGATTCACATTTTCAGCATAAACGAGAGACCACAATTAGGTCGGACTTTGATCAATCTTCCTGCCTACAGATCTGGAATCAAATTTTAAGCCTGATCTGAGCTCACTTTCTTCCTTTATTCCAGCACAAAAGCTTGGAACCACAGCATCACCGGAGCATCCTTGAAATCATTTGTGTTTCACTGGTGATGTGAAATATGGCAATTCTTTCATTCCACAAACTAGATAGGCTCTTTTCCCACTGTCATCTAAGGAGAATTACTTAACCTTTTATGGCCTTGTTCTCTCATTGGCTGACTTAGGCTTTTAATGAGTAGTTCCCAAACTTTATCCTGCTGAATAGTGACCTGGGAACTGGATGAAAATGCATCTTCCTAGGCTCCACCACCAGAGATTCTGGTTCAGTAAGCGGGGTTGGCGCTCAAGCATCTGCACGCTTCACAAGCTCCCCAGGTGATTCACTGTACTAGTATTCTGATAAGCACAGTGTTTATCAAGGGTGGGGAACCTTTTTTCTGCCAAGGGCCATTTGGATATTTATAACATTATTCTGGACCATACAAAATTATCAACTTAAAAATTAGCCTGTTATGTTTGGTCAAACATTTAATTAACTCACCCCTAATGCCTTGGCAGGGCCAGACCAAATGATTGGCCTACGGGGCCGGACGTTTCCCACCCCTGGTTTAGATGATCTCTGAGGTCCCTTCCAAATTCTAAACTTGGAGTCAATTCATGAAATAAATCCTGGAGCTCGAGGGTCTCCGAAAGATCAAATGGAATTATATATAAAGTGGTTGCACAATACAGAGGAGGTCAGATAGCAATAATATTCAATTGCTCACATTTGTTGAGCCTTTCCTGAATTTAGGCTAGCCTTATTGAAGGCCTTTATATGTACTAGTTCCTCAATCCTCAAACAATATTAGGAGGAAAGTAACATTACTATGTCCATTTCGCAGGTATAGAGGCTGAAGTCCGTTTAGGTTGTCATTCACTCAAGATTGGACAGAACTTGGGGAAGGCAGGCACTTGCTAGGCTGAAACAGACATTCTAGGTGGAGAGAGCAGAAGGAGCAAAGGCCCAGATTTAGAAAAGCTCATGAATTATTCAATAATAGCAAGTGCTCCTGTGCCTGGGGCCCAAGTGCCTTTGGGGGGCATGTGGAGGGAGGTGGACAGGAAAGTGAGCTTGGAGAGAATTTAGACAAAGATGAAAAGGTAGCTAGCTCAGAGTCTAGTTTTTAGAGGCAATTAGATGTTAGGGAATTTGGGCCCTTTTACTTTTCTAGTTTTTACTTTTTTTTCTTTTCATTATACAGTCAAACTATGGCAGAAGAAAGGTCAGCTATGTTTATAAGCTACATGTTCTTTATAAACCAATAATATCTCTCCTCATATTATAAATTCATATTAGAAGTAAAGAAATGCACATTAGAAGTTAAGTACAAGGCCATTATTTTTCACAGTTATTTATAATACTAAAATGTTGAACAATAGGGTTTTCCTGCAATAAATCTTTGTTTAATAGAACATCATTTTGCCATTATAGTGTTTTAGAAAAATATTTAATGACAGGAAAATGTTCATGATACGATGTTGCATTTTAAAAGCAAAGTTATTGAACACTATAATTCCAATTTTGTGAAACAAGTAAAGGCATATGGTTATATATGTGTATTAAAAAGACTGAAACACAGGATTCTCACAGCAAGTTGGGATAATGCTTGATTTTCATTTTATTTATACTTGTCCATGATTTATCATTCTTTCTCTATGAACCAGTGTTACTTTTTATTTTGTAAAGTGTCATAAAATATATTATTTAGATAGATTTTCTTTTTTTTAAATCTTTATTGTTGAAAGTATTTTGTAAGCCTTTCTTTTTCCCCCATGAACCTCTTCCAGCCTGCTCCCATCCCCCGCCCTCACCACCTCATTGTCTGTGTCCACAGGTTATGCATATATGCATACAAGTTCATGGTTGATCTCTTCCCACGCACCCTCCCCTGGCTTCCCTCCATAGATAGATTTTCAATGTGAACTGAAGAAAAAATATGCTTTCTAATAACCAAAGCATTTAATCAGCAAACCCCATGTCTGTGCATTACAGTTAGTTAAGTTTTTATTTTACAAGTGCAAATGCTGCCTGTCATCCCAAAGTTTTGAGTATGTTTTTCTGGGCACTCACCATGGAAATTTAGGAATATATGTAGCTTAATAGTGTTTCCTTATGACTTAACCTATCTGGGCTTCAGCCTCCGTACCTATGAAATTACTCACTACTATGCAAATTAACAATGAGGTACGAAGCCATAATATGACAGTGTGTATGCTGTGGGTTTAGGAATTATCTATGATGAGGGTAGAGACAGTAGGGAAATGTATCTTCCTTCTCTCTGGTCAAACGTTGTAGGAAGTGATGGTGGCAGTGGCTGCAGGCCATTCATATAACTTCACAGGCCACCTGTTGCCAAGCTGAATCAACACTCACTGAGAAGAGGTTAAGAATTGTTTACAAAAGTATCTTCCTTTAAAGTCTAAGGAGCTTTGCTCAAGAGTGATTGGCACCTGAAGTCTAGTTAAATTTTTTGAAGCATATGACAGTTGGTTGGATGAAGGCATAATGGTTTACTTTCAATAGAATCAATCTTCCGAGTTGGAGAGCCTGATGCTTTTCGCTGTGGTGACAGCATGCTGGGCGTGCTCTCTACAGCTGCTCTGTGGTGTTAGCCCCGTGGAGGGAAATAATTCTAACAGCAAGCCCATATGTGCTCTGCATGTTCACCTGTCACATACTGTTCACAGCCACCCCTATGATGTAGGTAACATTATTATTCCATTTCACATGTGAAGAAACTGAGACACAGAGAGGTTTAGAAACTTGCCCAAGGTCGTCATGGTCACCATTTAGGGTCTTCTATGTGCCAGGCCCTAGTGATTCAAGATCATCAAGCTGAAGCACTGTGCTAGAAAGCACTTCACACATTTTTAACTTCAAGCCTTACAACAATTCCGAGAGGTGTCAATATGTCCATTTTTCAGATGGGAAAACTGAGGGCCATTTTAAGAGAACATAAATACCTAAGGGGGGAATGGCCAGGTGGGGAGGAGTAGCCATGCAAGGGGCCCCTGTTTTTTCTGAGTTGTCCTTTCCCTCTGCTGCTTCTACTTCGTAGGCCCCAAGATATTATTGTTCCATTCGTTCAAGGTCAGATCCAAGTACAGATGCAAACGCTGTCAAGGAAGACTCACAGAAGTCCCAGAGAAGAGGAAGACAGGTCTCCAGAGTCCAACAGAAACAGCTGAAACCTTATTCCTCCCCTTAATGGTGGTTTGACTTTGGGGAAGTTCTTTAATTTCTCAAGGCTTCATTTTCCTCATCTGTTAAATGAAGATTATGTTGGTATTTACATCATATAGTCAGGCTCAGGGTTCCGTGAGATAATTCTTATAAAGCACTTAACACAGCCTACTCAGTAAATAATAATATTAACAATAATAATAATAGGATGTTGGCTTTTAATAAAATTCATTACTAGGTCAGTATCAAATTGTGCTCCATGTATCACTGGTTCCTTGCAACAATAATGGGACTCGGGTAAAAAAGCAAAGTAAGTGTAGGAAACTCTGCTTTAAACCAAATTAAACCAGATTTTCATTCTAGAACTCTTCTAACCCCTTAATAGTCAATATTGTTGCTGAAGCTGTAAGGTGGTAATAAGGAAGACAAATTCTCCTAATTCATTTGAACATTTATTTTTTTCTGTGCCCCATTAATCCTGGGGACTCTTTGGGAAACCTTCTACTAGACTAAATCCTGAGTATACCTTAAATTATTCATAAACATAGGAAATTCTTCTATTAGCAAACTATATACTTTCATGTCAGAGACTTTGTAATAAAGGTAAAAATGGTATATCCTAACAATTTATATAACATCCTGTATGGTAGAAAAACTTAGGGCTTTAGGAGAAGTGGGACATGAATCCAATAATATTTTATACTAACTAGAATAGATTTGAATCTCAACACAGAGGTCAAAGGTAGACTTGGGAAAGGGCAAGAGGGGGAGGAAGAAGAAAGCCCCACCTGGGAGTGGAGGCCTGGAGTGGAGGCCTGCTGGACAGAATGGGCTCCAGGTTACAGAGGAAGCCAATGATGGTGGGAAATGTCCTTATAACCCTGGGGAATCAGGGAGGGAAGATCCTGAGGATGCCAAACAGAGGGTCCTGATTTTGCCAGGCACCACCTGTTTACCCTCAGCTGTTTCTGTGTAACCAGAGGCAGTGTGTGCAGGGATTTCTGTCCTACACAAGTGCCCTTATTTACAAGTCAATAGAAGCAACACCAGTGAGAGTGAACTTATTGCTTTGTAAGTTTCTTTAGAAAACCTGGTTGGCTCCCAGGTGATCCTACAGTAGAAGTTCTTTGCAGTGGAATTGGCAGACAGTGGCTAGTGGTGCCCAGAAAGATCTCTTAGGCACCCTAAGGCCAACTCACGACATGAACCCTGAGAAACGTTTAATAGTGAAGTCTACCGCCACAATTGGACTCCTCTTAACAACATCTACTTAGTTTTCCAAGTTGGAAATCTCCAAAATATATTTGATTCCTCCCTCTCCCAAACCATACATGCAAAGAGTCACCAAGTATAACTGATTTAAGTCCAATGTAGTACTTTGTTTTGTTGTTAAATTATTAAGTACATGCTCATAGAAAAAAATGACAGGCAGATAAAAGGATAAAGAAGAAGGGGGAGGGAATCTCTCTTGATGGTCCTTTTAATATTTTTCAATATTTTTTCATGATATTTTCTATCAAGTTCTGTATACAACTTTGAATCTGGATTTGGGTTTTATTTTAGTGTGTGTGTGTGTGTGTGTGTGTGTGTGTGTGTGTGTGTGTGTTTAAATCTATCCTTGATTCTCTTGCTCTCCCTCATTCACCACAACTTTATTTCAGACGTTTCCACATCTGAAATAAAGTATTATCTGTCTCTAAGGACACAGGGATAATCAAAACAAACATGAACCCTGTTGTTATAGAGTTTACAAGACACATCTATCAGTCTTTCCCCTTCTTAAACACAAGGAGTCCCCCATTCAACAGTTCATATTCTCTTGTACCTTCCTTTTTTCCCTCTTGACACTATGTCTTGGAGATCATTTTATACCCGTTGCTCATTCTTTTTTACATTGTCTATTATGTCCTCGTGTTGTTGGATCATAGGATAATCAGCCTCTATCAATGGACATTTAAGGTGTTTTCAATCTTTTGCTGTTGCAAACAGTACCACAATAAACAACCTTATACATATATCATTTCCCACCTGTGGGAGCAGAGCCATAGGACAGATTCCTGGGAGCAGGGTTTGGCAGAAATTCTCAAATTGCCCTCCAGAGACATTTACCAAGTAGCATTCCATCAGCAACCTATAGGAGTGCCCGTTTCCCCAGCACCTTGAAACCCTCTCTTTATTCTCCTCTGAAAACCGCTTGGTGGCCTAGGGAAATCCCACAGCGGATGGAACTAGAGGAGAAGGGAAGGTAAAAAGGATTCTTTTCCTCTCTGGCCCCCAAGGGCCTCTTCTTCATGGCGGGGCTGGGTTTATTTTTAAAGGCCCTTTATTCCTTAAAGAAAGAAAGAGAAAGAAAACCCTACCATGCTACCATGTAGGTGCCACAAAGAGGAACAGCTTTCTTCCCTGTGTTTTCAACTAAACCAACCACTTAAAAAGATACAGGGCACCGGTCAGGGTTGTTGGAGCGGTAGGGGAACACATAGCTGATCCGCAATCAAATGGCACTCGGGAGAGCAATCTGTGTGCTCTTACCCACAGAGCAGCCGGTTCCAGCTGGAATCTATGCGGGGCCGTTTGCCGGCCTCTTTGTGCGGTGGTTGCACTCGCCATCACGCCCCATGGCAGCGGCTGGGGCAGGTTCGGATGGGCGCCCATGTTGTACAACAGTCTATCGGAGCTGCCCTTTATGCCTCCCTATTCGTCTCCCGGCTTCCACCCCTTTGTGTGTATTTAATGGGGATAAGTGTGAGATGTACTGGAGTGCAATCACATTGTGGTCTTAAAAGGATCTCTGATGACAGAAAATATGTCAATTTATTATTTCCCTCGGGACAGAGGGAAAAAGTACAAAGGTTCAATGGATGATGAAGATAATACTTGTGCACTCTATAGCATTTTCCAACAAAAGATTTTAAGGTGATTTTCCTTTAAAAAAGTATATATATATTTTTTAGTCTCATTTTGTAGGTGGGGAGACAAGGAGATTTCCTGGTGACTGAAATGGCCCGGTGGTGGGACCCTGCATAGAGTCAGCATCTCTATGATCCGTCCCCGGCTCTTTTCACTCCCTCTAGTGGAATCTGGCTCTTCACATCTGAGTTTTGTAACAGCAGCAGCAAGCACTGTGCTATTGTGCGGGATCTTTTGGGTACCAGAGCCACAGTGGCATCAAATCTTCAGCCCGGTGGCTCTGTCTGTGATCCGAGCTGTCTCATGTACCTGCAGCTCCGTCTGGTTTCCTTCCATGACAATTAGCCCTGCAGATCCTGGGCTGCTCTCGAATGCAGGAAGCATCCTGGTGAGGCTCAGCAAGGAGGCGGCCGCGTGTTATTTGTCACGCGGGGTCATTCATAATGAATCAACAAAGCGCTGACAATAGTTTTCTTGTAAACTGCACAAACCTTATAAATGGTGTGTGGTCTCCCCTCCCCCATGAATTAGTCCCTTTGTCCTGAAATGTGTGGTTAGCACAGATATTCATTCTGCTGCGCTGGGAGAGTGGCAGAGTCTAGGGCAGCACCCGGAATGTGCAAGACAAGTGGACATTTTCCATTTGGGGTCTTCTGCATCAGACCTGGAAACGCCGTGTTTGCACCTTGAAAAGCGAGAGACAAAGCATAAGCGGAAAGCACAGCAAACTTTCCAGGCCATCCATTCCATCTGAGAGCACGAATGTGATAGCCACTTCCTCTCTTTGATGTGTGCAAGGATATAGGAAATGAAGACTGGAGAAACAGTTTTTTAAATGCTTTGTGTGGCTGCTTGAAATTCATTATATGGTTGCCTGTTTTTAAAAACCTAAATCAGGAAGGCTGAAGTACTTAGAAGGAAACTAATTGCTTTAAGCTTTTCCTCCTCAGTGTATGCTAGTCTCTGCTGTTATATAATCTTGGGTATTGAGCAACTGAATGAAAGAAACAGTGTCTCACTTAAAGTAAATGGGCAAACATCCTTTGCTGCTGGCATCTTCTTTGGCTCCTGGGGGGCAGGGGGCAAAGGGGGTAAGGGAGTGGAGGAGGATAATGCATGGTGAAATTTGCTGTAACTTAAAGTTCATAATAGCAACCTTATCATCAAAACGTGGAAACAAAAACTCACAGAATTGAAAAGAGCAAATCTAGGTGGAGGAAAGTTTTTTTAAAATCTTGAAATGTTCAAGTATTGCTGCTTGTCTTTATAGAAAGGCAAATTATGATGGCGTAACTTCTGCCATGTTGTTACCAGCTAGATTGTGTGTTGGAATGTATATTGATCAAGTAGATAGATTGCCACTGAAGAGAACTGCAATATTCAAACTTGATGTTATGTATAAAACTAGTTACAAAACTATATACCACGGTAATACCATCTATTTTATTTCAGAAATAATGTTCCTTTATTGAATGTGTTTTTCTCTTTTAAAAAAGAATTGCCAAAATCATTGCTAATACACGAAAACAAGTCAATGATGAAGATCACATGAACCCATGTAAGATGTATATTTGGTCCAGAATTGTTTTAGGGTTATTGTAGCTATAGTGTTTTCAAATAAGTTATTTGAATATAAAAGTAGATTATGTATTTCCCCTGTGGCTGGCCAAATGTCTTTTCAACAAAGGGTAAAATAAGAAAGCTATTTTGTGTGTGTGTGTGTGTGTGTGTGTAAAAGAGTGATCTTCTTAGTCATGCTTGGCTGCCTTTTCAGGACTGTCTCCATTTATAATGAGATATTCTTGAACTCATTTGAACCAGAAAGTTTAGTAAATTTGTGGTACATTTTTACATGAAATATCAAGATTTGTTTAGAGTGATCAGGGCTAGAGCAAAGGGAGAGTAGATTAATGATTGTTTTGATTTCTAGATTATCATTTTGAGCTGACCTTTAAGTTGGACAAAATATAGAAAAACTTAAAATGTATCTTTATTTACTTTATTGCTTCATACTTCTTGGCAGTTCTAATTTCATCTTATTGTGTGCTTTAAGGTATACTTGCTATTCAAATCTCAGTTAAGTCTCCGTTAAAGCTGTCAGAAAGACTATCATAATCGTTTTTGTGGTCGTATGTTTCAGGGCTCCTGACATTGAAAGGTGGTGATGGCCCTTCCAGAATATTGAGGAAAAGTGTTTCCTATATATTTTATGGCTCCGATTGAAGGAAACTTGACTTATATGCACACTTGTAAACATTAACTTTTTCCTTTTCTTTGCAAACATAGTAGACAATTCCTGAGAATGGAAATATGCACGTGCATATACACACACACACATACACACACACACAGTGATAAAAGGGATCTTTTTGAACACTGCAAGTAAATTTTGACATGTTCATTAACATATGAAAAAATATTTATGTTATTCTCTAGTGTTTTAAGATTCTCTATATTTATTTTTTCTAAGATACCTGAAGATCATTTAAAACACACACACCTTGTAGTTATTTATTTTTTGCAATTATAAGCAGAAAAATCAATTAAGAAATCTTAAGCTGATATCAAAAATCAATTTATATTGGACTCATTCCCAATCTTATTTCTCTCATTATATTTTGAAATGGACACATTCCTTGTTTCACATTTGTGTTTCCCTCAAACCTTCTATTTTCTCTTTAACTCCTTGCAACAAATGCCTTTTTTTCTATTCTTTGCCTTTCCCTGATATTTACAGTAAATGATATGTCATATCTCTCCTGAAATTGACCATTCTTTTCAGAAAAGAATTTTTTTTTTTGGCCTGTGGTGTTACAACGAAAAATTCACTCAGCTAAAATGAGTTACTTCATTTCCAAATAAAAACAATAGTGTTTTTATGCCTGCACTTATTATTATTCTGAGAATGTACTAATTTGTTACATCCAAGATGACGGTTCGTTGGGTCTGTGAAAAGGGCAGTGTGCCAACTATAGCAGGGAAGTAAAAGGACTTCTTTCATGGGAAGTAGTGGGACAGAAAGTAGCCCGCAGCTCAGTGGGTATCAGGGGGCAGGCTGCCAGTGGAGTCATCCCAGTATCAGGGTTTCCTTGTTGGGTTCTGAATCAAGCCAAAACTATGATTTCACTAAATGTCAGCCTGGGCAGCCAAATTTTCAAACCCGCTATTGCTCTAAGGAGCGACTGATAAATGTTTTATCCCTGCAGGCACTAGCTGATGTGGAACAAGGGTTTTGAATGTGTTCAGTGCATTTTTACTTTTGGCATTAAGCTTAGATAATTGTCTACTTACCCTGAGCCGGTAATAGCAAAAGAACAAGCAGAGGATATTTTCATAAAGTAAAACTGCAAAGTAGATTTATTTATACCACGGTGGATTTTTCTTTGACTGCTGTTCTTCTCCCCTATTAAATTTGAATGATAATGACGTTTGGTTCTATACCTTTATTCGGCTCTAAACCAGGGTGGTCTCATAATTTTGTTTTACATGCATGACATTGCTTAAGGTCATTAGTTGTAAATCGTAGTATAAAAAGGCTGAAAATATATTCAGCACTTTGTAGTTTCCGAATGCACATTTAAGAGCTGCTATGAAAAGTCGAGACCTACATGGCAGATTTTCTGGCACTGAATGGTCAATTTAGTGATGTAGATTAGTGAAACCAAACAGTAAGTGAAGAGAGACTGTAATAATGCTTTGATATGTCCCTCTTTTAAAGCGCATCCTGGTTGATCCATTTTCTGTTATTGTAATAGTTTTTTTGCCCTATAGCAAAATGCTCTCAACTCCTATTTTTTAAGAATATATCCCAGATAAAATTATCAGTTTTTAAAAAATAATTTCCATCTGCTTTTGTACCACTGAACTAATAAATGAAAAACAGATTTGGATTGATGAATTGAATTTTATTTTGTTAGAGTAAAAACTTTGCTTGGAGAATGTTTGCTTGTTGTTCAACATGTATGTTGTCAAGTTTTCTTTTAAGGCAACGTTTAAATTCATGCTCCTTTTTATTTTAAAGGAGAGTGTACTTTACATAGCGTTTAAACAACAACCATGTTTAGCAATAATGTTATTTTATTTAAATATTGAAGTAGGTCTTACTTAAAATGTGACTGACTTTATCTTGGTGTTTTGAGTCCTATTTCATTTTTGTAACTATTCATATTCCCAGGAAATAAAAAGTTCTGCATTTTGTAATTTTTCACAAATTACGACAACTTACTTCAAAATTAAGGGCTGTGTGTATTATTATTTTTCACTCCAAATGAAAATGGGCTGAATTTACAATGAAGACAACTTAAAAATGGAATTGTTTAAAAATAAAAACAAAAATACACTGCCACAGCAATTATAAATGAAATAGATTATCAAGGGGATGGCTAATTTTGCCTTTCCAAAATGTTGGATATTTAACCCTCAAAATAATTAAATATTTGTAATAAAGCAGTTAATTCAAGCAGCTTATTGCTGTAATTTGCAAAAGTACATTGAGCTGCTTTCTTTTCAGCTCATTGATGGAGGAACAAACATTTCTTTAATGAGACTACAGCATATTCTAATTTTGTTGCAAAAGCTTAGATAAGGATCAGGCCCCCTCTGAATCACTGCGCTGACCTATGACATTGAAAGTGCTGAAGCTCTTTGGCAAAAGAAGAGTTAGACAGTCATTATTATGCACAGGACTTTCCAGTTCTAAAGGGGCTCTGTGCTTTCTCTCAGATAGACTTTGTTTGTTGGAAATGAGAACTGTATTTTGGCAGCAAAGGACCAGAACTGAAGCTACTCTGCAGGCAGACTCATTATGACATAATCCTTCATTAATCCTCATTCTCTATTAATAGATCATGCAGAAGTTTTGCTTCAGTTGATCGTCTTCATCAAGGAGCTATGGAAAAGTATTACCGGTAAAATGCCCACCTCTGGTTTTAAGGCTGCTGGTTTATATTCGTCTTTCTTAGTTGCAGTGATTAATAGTGAACATAATCTCTTGGACTTTTGCTTCGTATACAAATGACATATGAGAGCACCTAAAAAATCTGATGTAACTGGACCTTAGTGTTTGAGGGGTAAAACTCACCTGGGAAGAAAATATACCATGAAACAATTTTTAAAAATGTTATTGGGTTAAAACTTCCCCCGGTAAAATAAAAGGATTCTAGTTGTAGAAGCGTGGGAATAGTGGCTGAACAGTCCAAGTTCCCATAGTGCTTCAGAGCACAAGTTGTCATACAATATACATATGTTAGTGTTACCGAACAGATTGGATTGATCTTGAGAAGCTGAACATTTTTTAAAATTAAATTTATTGGGCTGATATTGGTCGACACAAACATACAGGTTTCAGGTGTGGGTTTCTATGATACATGATCTGTATATTGCACCATGTGCCCACCCAAAGTCAAATCTTCTGTCACCATATATTAGGACCTCCTTCCCCCTCTCCACCCGCTTCCTCTGGCAACCACCACACTGCTGTTTGTGTTCAGGAGTTACGGTTCTGTATGCCACATATGAGTGAAATCATATGGTTCTTAGGTTTTTCTGAAGCTGAATTTTTTGGAGTGGGAGGGTGAGGGTGCATCTACTTTATAATGTGTGCTTTTTTTTTTGGCCCCAGTTTAACTGCCCAGATCAATGAAGGGAGCTGCAGCATTCTGTTACTTGTTAGATTTTCATCCCACCCTTTTATGGCATTCTGGAACTCCTGTAAAAATATGTTTAGAGAGAATAAATAACTGTGCCTTGCTTGTTTGTTTTTGTTTAATTGTGTAACACTCTTGGGGTCACTGGTGAGCTACAAGTTCTTGCAGCAGATCTGGCTCATCCGCTCAGCCTGACCACCTCCTACTTTCCCTGACTCTGTCACTGTGCAGCAAGTCCTTGCTTATCTTTGTTGATAGACCCAAAACCTCATTAGAAGGTTTAGTTTAGAAACATTAGAGGAGATTCTAGTGATATGTCTTTCATTATGAGTCCACAGAGATTGAATATTACAAAATAAAATGCTATCAATGAGAAGATTTTTTGGTTAAGCAGCATGTACGTTTTCCTAGAAGGACATGCTGGAAAACCTTTTTCGGTGGCTGGCAGGTGATTGTTCTGGTAGGAGTTGCTCATAGGAGTTGAGTCGTTAATGGAGATTGTGCCTCTATTGGAACGGGCCCACAGCCCCAGATTGACCCCTGATAATAATGCCACTAATGCTTGTGATATTAGAAAATATGCATGCTACAAAAAAACCTGTGGGTGTATGTTTTTATATTGTCTTGTACTTATTTGTGAATTGAAAAAAAAAACTCAAAGAAGTTAAAGTTGGCCATAAATGCACAAATTGAAATGGTTTATTTGTCTTCTAATCCAGGCCTTCTCATCTCTTAATGTTTTTATTTATCTTCTACAGTAAAGAGAACTAAGACTTATTAAATAATTAGTATAAATGGGCCACCTCCCTAGGTACTTTCTATAAGAGATCAAAATTAATTGTAGGGTTAATAGTCTAAGCTAATTGAAAGAGAATCATGATAGAACTCTAAGTCAAAAGCTGCTTTTTAAGCTTTCAATGTTCAAACTGTATTGGAGTCTGGGTTTAACACCAGAGATGGTCAGAGGACAGTCCAGTCAATGCCTGAAAGATGAAACTCTGACTGGGGTGCTTGTGATTTGGTAGCTCTCCTTTGTTCATCAGAAGTGGCTGGTGGTGGATGATAAGACAATGCAGTCTACACATAGGTAATATTCAGCCCCCCAAAGGGTATCTTCATATCGGCAAATGTTCATACTCTTCCAATCTACCAAATGAGAACTTTACAGTTACCATGACCAAGCCAGGACCTACAGACCTGAAAAGCTAGTCAA
The DNA here is from genome assembly GCF_000147115.1 of Myotis lucifugus. NCBI lineage: Eukaryota > Metazoa > Chordata > Mammalia > Chiroptera > Vespertilionidae > Myotis > Myotis lucifugus. Next base: position 12,831,659 of record NW_005871062.1, on the reverse strand, counting down.
TCTCCCGATGGTGGGCAGTTTTTCAGAACTGTCTGGCCAGATTTTTGTATATTTGCTTTAATCTGAGGTTTTGCTGGGCAATAATAACATGAAACTTAGTTAGTTTATATTTAGGAAGATTCTGCACAACAGAAGTATTGTTGCATATCAAGAAAATAAGGATTAGAAAATGTCTGAGAGCCGAAACCGGTTTGGCTCAGTGGATAGAGCGTCGGCCTGCGGACTGAAAGGTCCCAGGTTCGATTCCGGTCAAGGGCATGTACCTGGGTTGCGGGCACATCCCCAGTGGGAGATGTGCAGGAGGCAGCTGATCGATGTTTCTCTCTCATCGATGTTTCTAACTCTCTATCTCTCTCCCTTCCTCTCTGTAAAAAATCAATAAAATATATTAAAAAAAAAAAAAAAGAAAATGTCTGAGAAATGTATTTGAAATTTCATAAAAATGTAGATCATACCAATTTGGTCTTGGCTTTTCTTGTTGCTTTTCCTGGTATTTGCATAGTTAAGAGGCACAGAATTCCCCACCAGACCATTTCAAGTTGCTTTTGGGCAGAATTCATCCTCCTCTACACTATTTTTCTATTGCTGTGGGAATAAATTATCACAACCTTAGTGGCTTAAAACAACACAAATTTATTAGCTTCCAGTATGGGAGTCAGACATCGAAATTGAGTCCACCAGGCTGCATTCATTGTGGAGGCTCCAGGGGAGAATCTTTCCTGAGGGTCTAGCTTCCTGAGACCACACCATTCTTTGGCTTGTGGCACCTTTCCTTCATCTTCAAGGCCAACAAGTAGCATAGCATGTTCACACCTTTCTCTTTATCCCTTGGCTTCTTTATCCCTCTGTCTGACTCTGCCTCCTCCTGCATCCCTCTCGTAAAGAACCCTGCCATTGCATCAGGTTCCCTGGATAACCCAAGACAAACTCTTCATCTCAAAGTCCTTCACCTGATCACCTCCTCAATGTCCCTTTGTCATCCAAGGTCACAAGCACAGATTCCAGAGATGAGGGTGTGGACATCTTTAAGGACCATTATTCATCTTCCCGACCCTCAGGGAAGAATAGGGAATACTTTTCCATTTGCTCGGGGAGAGAATAGTGCTGTGATCAGTGGTTCTCTGCCTTGATTTAGGAGCTTTATAAAATTCCAAAGCCTAGGGTGCACCCCAGACCAAGTACATCAAATATCCGGGGATGGCTCATAGGTATCAGGTGCTCTTAAAGCTCTCCAGATGATTCCAGTGTGCAGGCAATGTTGAGAACCCCTTATTTAGACGTTTTGCTTTATTTTTGAAGGCCCTCAGGGGCATGGTCTGGATATATGAAGGGGCCTCAGTTTCACCAACCTGACTTCAGAATTTGTTGAGAGGCAGAAGAGAATGTCTAGGAGAATGCATATTTTAATGGCTCAATATTTGTTAGTTTAGATTAGCTTTAGGTGCTATAGTCAAGCGGACAGGATGAAGACAACCTATTCTAAAATTATCAAGTTCAAGCACTAATGATTCAATTATATAAATCTATAGATGAATCTTGTATATGCTGAGTACATAAATTTAAAAAAACTCCCTTTTGAATTTTTCCTACAATAGTGAAAATTCAGTACATCTCACATGCCGTTTGAGCTATAAATCACTGATACTGAATGTAATTCAGTATTCTGGAATTGAAACTGGCTTAGTGGTGCATTACATGGATTTATTTGAATCCGAAATAATTCCTGCCTCTCTATGATTACACTCTTATGTTTTCACTTAAAGTTGACCTCTCTGCATGGCTACAAGGATCTGGTGATTTAGGAAGCCTTATTTTGGTTGATATTTGGAAATGGAATTAATACTCTTACCGTCACTGAAGCAAGACCATTAGCCATGGCATAATCATGATTCTTTTTCAGACATAGATACACATATATCTCTCCAGATTATTACTCCTAAAAAAAGAAGAAACAAAGAGAGTTGAGATTATATTTTACTCCATTGACTGAATATTTGGATTGTTAATGACTTTTTACTGGTTATTTCTATTTCCCAAGATTGGAGATCAATTGTATGCTGGGCTCCACTGAGGAAAAGGGTTTAGGAACAATTAAGTGATGACATAACCATAAAATGGTCAGTTGGTGTTTCTGTTTTGATGCTACAAAGACAACAAGGAATATCGTGGCTCATTTTTCAGATAAGGACAAAAAGTCTAACAAACAACTTGGGCCCTACTTTCAACTAGGAGAAGTGTGGGAAATGTTGCATACATACTAAATTACTGGCTTGCACAGGGCATTTTCAAAGGTCATGGGGACAATGAAGAAAACATTTGAAATCGAACGGTTCTCCAGGTTTATTCCAAGAGTAGGCTTGGTTCTAAGTCATCTGTTAGAATTTTATTAATAATTTTAATAATAGAAATGATTTATAAATAATTAACAACCTAATAAATAAATAAGGAATATTGTGTAACATACCAAATTGCTTACCTGTGTTGGTCAAAGGAATGTGTTCATTAGCATTTTTGACAAACACTAAAAACATACCAATATTCCCCACGGAGCAAGCATTATATCAGTGCATATGTAGTGAAAAATAGCTACTTAATGCACTTTAACTAAATTACCTCATTTAATTTAATCTTTACAATAACTGTTTGATATAAATACAAAGAATACTCCATTTCACAGATGAGAAAACTGAGAAGCAGAGGGGTTTGTTTACTAACTATCACAATCATACAAGTAATAAGTGGCAGAGCCAGGTGGCACATCTAAATGTGATTCTTAGTGAGCCTGGACCACTTCAGTTCAAGCTTGTTAAAGGCCTTAACTAACTTTCAAGTGCCATGGACTCACAGTTGTAAGAACTAAAACCCGAGACCAAAAGAAAAGAGAAAGCACAGACCAACACTTTGTGGCCAGGCTGGTTTCTCAGGACATAATGAGATTAGAGTGAAAAATTTTACTACAAAGGAGAGGGCTTCAAGACTGGATTTTTCATTTGAAATTATATCACGTGCTTGTGTAAACCATCCTTACAAGGATATTGATTCCTATTTGTGTGTTCCACTTTGAAAATCCTGATCACTCAGAAGTAAATTAATTTGTTCTATTTCATGTTTCGCCTGTGTATAAAATACCTACATTTTATTTTCACAATTCGGTGTTTCTCAACCTGATCCTTAAATCACAAGGCCTAGAATTACCTGCTTGTTAAAAACTGTGCTTCCTGGATCCCACTTTAGATCATCGGAATCACACTCTCTGAGGTCAGAGCCTGAGGAGGCTGTCTTTCTTTTTACAAAACCATCCAGTGATTTGTGGTGGAAACTACTTTCATTTGCTCAAAATGTAGATTCTGAAATCAATGCTCATTATAATGATTTAGATTTTAGACAGACAGCACAAAGCTTCAGGGAAATAGGACAATGATAATGATATACTCCAGGTTCTATTTTCCTCTATCCCCATTTTCTCGAGTTAACTTCCTCCTGCCCTTTTCTTCATTCACCAGACATTAACTAAAACTTCTACAATGCATAGCCTCTAGGCTGGCCTGGCATACAAGACTATTGTCAAATAGTTTGGGAGACTCTGTATACTTCATCCTTCCTGCTCTTGCATATTAGAGAAGTCCTGCCATAAAGAAACTTGTTTGATATTATTAAATCCAGCATTTTCCCAAATTATTTACCCACATATTTACCCAAACTTACCCTTTCTTCAGAGAATATCTATTATCCTAAAGAGTACCTTCAGGAAAAGTGGATATGACAATGACTTTTTTTAACATAATTAAAATCATCAACAAATCAACAAATGGCAAGTGGTGGCAAGGGTATGGACAAAAAGGAACCTTAGTACACTGCTGGTGGGAATGCAGACTGGTGCACCCATTATGGAAAACAGTATGGAGTTTTCTCAAAAAATTAAAAGTGGAATTGCCAGTGATCCCACTTCTAGGAATATATCCTAAGAAATCCAAAACACCAATCAGAAAAAAGGTATGCACCTCTATGTTCATAGAAGCACAGTTTACAATAGCTACGATCTGGAAACAGCCCAAGTGCCCATCAGTAGATAAGTGGTTAAAAAAAGCTGTGGTACATTTGTACCATGGAATACTATGCTGCAGTAAAAAAGAAGAATCTCTTACCCTTCGAGACAGCATGGAGGGACCTGGAGAGTATTGTGCTAAATGAAATAAGCCAGTCAGAGAAAGACAAATATCACATGATCTCACTCATAAGTGTAATGAACAAAGTAAACTGATGAAAGGAGTGGATCCAGAAACATAGAAGCATGGAACAGACTGTTGAAACTCAGAGGGAAGGCGGAGGTGGGTGAGTGGGAAGAAATCAACCAAACAACTTGTATGCATAACCCATGGGCACAGACAAAGGGGTGGTGAAGGCCTGGGGCAGGGGGTGGGGGGGCTAGAAGGGGTTAATGGGGGGAAAGGGGGCCATAAGTAATACATTTAATAATAAAGATTTTTTTTAAAAAAGGATCCTAACTTAAAAGTCTCGAATTATCTTTATAAAAACACAAACTCAACTAATCAACTC
>NW_005871062.1:12810261-12827002 GCF_000147115.1 Myotis lucifugus | reverse complement strand
TTTTCAGTTTGTCTTTATATGCTCTTAAATTATTAAAGTAACATGTGTTAGAAATAAAGCGAGCCCCAGAACAGGGGTCTGGCAGAACACAAAGGACACTCGGGAGCCAGACAGCAAGGCAAATAGCTTTGCTCCTGCAGGAGGGTGCGCACACTGAGCAGGCGGTCCACTCAGGTTTTTGTCTGACGAACGTCATCTGTCCTTCACTCTTGATTGGTCAGAGCTTAGGCTTACAGTCTTGTGTGATTGGCTAATTTAATGGGAAAAGGGAGGGGTTGACCTTTGCCATTTCAAAATGGTGCCCCCAAGGGAGCTGTGAACCAAAATGGCGGCTGCCAAGTCACACGAGCCAAAATGGCGGGTGCCTACCCACCCTTCTTTGACAGAAAAGATTCCATGTTTATTCTCACAAAGTGTACTTTAAAAACTCACAAGTACAACAGAAGCACATAAAGTATACTGTAAAATGTAAAAAATGACTCCCTATTCCTGCCATGTCAGTCTCATTTCTTGTATTTTTCTTTTTACTGTGTTTGGGAACACGCACACACATACACACGCACACGCGCACACAGAATGTATGCAGAAAATATATATGTGTGTGTGTGTGTGTGTGTGTGTGTGTGTATATATATCACATGTATCTTTTTTACAAAGAGGAGATTGTGTATTGTTCTAAACTTCACTTTGTCTAGTAAACATGTTGCGTCAGATTTCTGAAGTTCCCTGGAAATAGGCTCCCAGGTTCCTAGTGACCTTTCACATTTTAAAAGTGCATTTGCCATGAGGCCTGTGGAAAACAACACCATGACCTGGTCCTAAGAAGAATTCAAGTGGGTGAACTGCTTGCCCAAACCTGTGGGAACCACTTGGCTAGCTGCCATGTCTCAGCACATTGATGCAGGAGGATGTGTTCTATGCAGTAGTCACACATGTTCTATGCAGTAGTCACACGTGTTCTATGCAATAGTCACACGTGTGCCATGGAATTTTCACAACTGAGTTCTGTATAAATGCATTTTGCAAATCAAACACTTTTTAAATATATTAGGAAAAAATCACTCTTTTTTAATATATTTTATTGATTTTTTACAGAGAGGAAGGGATAGGGACAGAGAGTTAGAAACATCAATGAGAGAGAAACATCGATCAGCTGCCTCCTGCACACCCCCTACTAAAGATGTGCCTGCAACCAAGGTACATGCCCTTGCCCGGAATCGAACCTGGGACCTTTCAGTCCGCAGGCCGACGCTCTATCCACTGAGCCAAACCAGTTACGGCAATCTTTCTTTAAAGGCAATCTGGTGTGAATTTTACTTTACACCTAAGAATCCCACCTATATATGTAAAAAGGCAGGGACTGTGATGACTGAAACGACCGTTCGACCAGTCACCATGCGGTGCTAGCATAGATGCATAGACACAGGTAAAGTCTATGAGTGAACTAAGAATGAACAAGACAAATGCTTGCCTTCACGGAGGTCATACTGTAAGAAAGTTAGATCAGGAATGAGAATTCAAAATTGCCACCAGCACAGACCTGAGGTGCTGCTTCTCAGAGCGGCCAAAGATACACCTATTAGCGGACTGGGGGCGTGACTGAAGGGCTGGTGCTGACATGAAGGCGGGGCCATTCTGGATTCCCAGAGGAGCCAATGGCTGCCTAGGAGGCGGAGCTTTTGACACTGACTGGCATAGAAACCGAACAATCAGAACCTAATCTGGGTGAACTGCGAAGACAGAACCTAAGGTGGGGTTGAGGAGGGATTTTAAGGGCAACAGCTATTTGGTGTAAAGTGTAAGAAAGCGGTTCAATTTCTTAATAACTGGTTTGGCAGTATAGTGCATATGGCTGGCTATCAGTTCAGATATAGGGGTTATGTATTTTTGTCTGCAAAGAGCATCTCCTCCTGCTGAAAAAGGCTCCCCCCCCCCACCCATTTAAGCAATCCTATCCTATATAATCTATCTATACTAATAAAAGGGTACTATGCTAATTAGACCGGGTTGACCGGCCATCTTCCGGACGACCGACTTTCTTCCAGACAAAGCCATGGTGGTGGGGGCCGAGGCAGAGGCATTTAGGGGCGATCAGGCTGGCAGGAGAGAGCAGTTAGGGATGAGATCAGGCTGGCAGGGGGTTAAGGGCGATCAGGCCGGCAGGGGAGGGCAGTTGGGGCAATCAGGCCTGCAGGGGAAGGCAGTTTGGGGTGACCAGGCCGGCAGGGGAGGGCAGTTGGGGGTGACCAGGCTAGCAGGGGAGGGCAGTTGGGGGTGAACTGGCCTGCAGGAGATGGCAGTTGGGGGAAACCAGGCCTGCAGAAGAGGGCAGTTGGGGGTGACCAGACCTGCAGGGGAGGGCAGTTGGGAGTGACCAGGCAGGCAGGGGAGGGCAATTGGGGGCATTAGGCATGCAGGCAGGTGAGTGGTTAGGAGACAGTGGTCCTGAATTGTGAGAGGGATGTCTGACTGCCAGTTTAGGCCTGATCCCTGCGGGCAGTCGGACATCCCCCATAGGGTCCTGGATTGGAGAGGGTTCAGGCCGGCTGAGGGACAATTCCCGTGCATGAATTTCATACACCGGCCTCTCGTTAAAATATAAATTAACTAGAGGCCTAATGCATGAAATCTGTGAAGAGTAGGCTTCCTTTCCCCGGCTGCTGGCACCAGCTTCCCTCTGACACCGGCCGGGCACCCAGGATCTGGGCTTCCTTCTCAGCCCCAGCTTTGTCCAGAAGGTCATCCAGAAGGACGTCTGGTCTAATTAGCATATTATGCTTTTATTATTATAGATTGCTCCCTAATTCATGAGTCTGAGTAATGCGGACTTTTCTACATCAAACATGTGGATTTTGGGAAGACTTTTACAGTGCCCCAAAACAACAAGTTAATGGGATCTTACTCTTACAAGGTCTATGTCCTTTTTATTTACAACATTATGATCAATAAGAAAGGTAAAGCTCAATCTTTTTTTAAATTTATTTTTCAATTACAGTTGACATTCAATATTATATTAGTTTCAGGTATACAGCAAAGTGATTACACATTTATATACCTTCACAGTGATAACCCCGATAACTCTAGTACCCATCTGACATTGTCAATTTGTACGTCTTACTCCTTTCTCCTTTTTTACCTATCCCCTCCACACTCCTCCCATCTGGAAACCCTCAGTTTTGTTTTCTGAATCTGTAAGCTTGTTTCTGTTTTGTTAATTTTTTTTTTAGATTCCACATAAAAGTGAAATCATATGATATTGTCTTTCTCTGTCTGACTTATTTCATTTAACCTGATACCCTCTATGTCCATCCATGTTGTTGCAAATGGTGAGATTTCATTCTTTTTTAAGGCTGAATATTATTCCATTGTGTATGTGTACCACATCTTCTTTATCCATTCACCTAAGTTGCTTCTATATCGGGGCTATTGTAAATAATGGCGCAATGAGCAAAGAGTGCGTATATCTTTTTAAATTAGAGCTTTTGATTTGTTTGGATAAATACCTGAAGTGTACTTGCTAGGTCATATGATAATTCTATTTTTTAGTTTTTTTAGTACCTTCTATGCTGTTTACATAATGGCTACACCAATTTACCATCCCACCAACAGTGTATGAGGGTATTCTTCTTTCTACATCCTTCCCAACATTTCTTATTTGTTGATTCATTGATTATAGCCATTCTACAGGTGTGAGGTGATATCTCATCGTGGTTTTAATTTGCATTTCCCTGGTGATAAGTGATGTTGAACATCTTTTCATATGCCTATTGGCCATCTGTATGTCCTCTTTGGAGATATGTCTATTCAAATTCTCTGCATATTCTGTGCTGCTCAAATGTTAATGTTCACACAAACCAGCGAAGTGATCTTGTTAAAATGTAGATTATGTTTCTGTAGGTCTGGGTGGGGCCTGAGTTTCTGCATTTCTAACAAGCTTCCAGATTATGCAATATTGTTAGTCCTCACCCCATACTTTGTGTTGCAGAAGTCTACAGTATTCTATCTATCCCTACATTGCTCAGGTCACTTTGCTCCATGACACTTTACCAATCACTTCTTCCTTTGGGACAGAATAAATCCCAGAATGATGTTATTTCCTAAGCTTTTGCAGTGATATAGTAGGAAATAAATCAAATGAATAACTTATCAAATGCTCTGATCAGTTATTAGTGAAATATATGTCCAGATAGTTAAAGTTGCCTATCATAAATATATTTTGTCATTGTACCTATTTTATACTCTTTAAGATACTGACACAATGTTATAGAGCTACACATAGCAGTAGTATGAAGCAGGTATAATTATCTTCATTTTGTAGATGAAGAAAAGCAGGTTCAGAGAGAACATATATGTTGCCCCAAGTCAAACAGTTGGTGAGCGAGTAGTAAGTGCTGCCTCTCTAATTTGGAATTGATCATCAGACTCTGAGCTTCACAAAATTAAAAGGAAAAACGTCTGGTGAGGGCTTCTAAGACAAGAATTGCTTAACTAAAAATCACATAAGCCAATAGTACAAGCACAGATCACCCTTATAGTCTGGGAGATAAAGCTTAAGTGAGATTTCTGGGTATTTGGAAAAACAAAAGTATTTATTTGGACACAACAAAGATCATTCTTGATTCATTTCTGTGACTAGCCATAGATAAAGAAATATTCTCACCACCCTCAGTTCTCCAAACAGCTGTAATGACAGAGCAACTTCAAATCTCCCCCCTCCTTAACCCCCCAAGAACAGGCTTAGGTGTGGTGATGGCATTGTCATGTTGAAGTTGTATTGAGAGCTTTTCTTCTTTGTTGAACATCAAGAATCAGGTCTGGGGGGAAATCTGTAAGCCCTATAATTAACTTCAATTTTAATTTCTGGGTGTCTGTTTTCTCCCAGCTGCTGCCAAGGTTCTCCTTCAGTCCCATCAGTTAGAGCAGCATTCCTGAAGCTCAGGCCAGGCTCCCTTTGGCAATCGTTATGAGGTTGCAGGGTGATGGGCTCGAGCCCTCTGGAGCCAAACTAAAATATAGGTTGACTTAAAAAAAATAAAAACGGGGGCCACCCATTTCAAGAAGCCAGTTTTTATTCCTCAGTTTGGGGGAAACTTTTTAGATTTGGATTTTTAATACTTCTTAGTTTTTAAATTGTTTTGGTATGTATTTAATCTTTAATTAATTTTCTTTAGTTTATTTTTTATTATCCCTTCCTTTCCTATTACTATTGCTTTTCTTTCTATGTTTACATATAGCTCTGTGTGTATTTGCTCTGTTATGAATTGAAAGCCCTGAAAGACCAGACAGTTTATTCCTCTAACATGCTGTAATGCTATTTATTTAAGGCCTTCACTTCTTTTAAAATCAGTTTATATTATACCCATTATAATGCCAGTTTACCCAATTTACACAATTAGTGATGGATCAGCTAGAACCAATGGAATATTTGAGGAGTTAGGCTTATGGAATAAAAAGGACCCACTGAGTAATTCACTGTAGGGAGGTGGCAGGACGAGGGCACTGTTGACTGACCCAAAGGCTAGAAGGCATCCAGTTCTAGTCAGACATTTACCAGGAGTAAGAATGTGCATGCTGTACTGGGTGGCCTGGGTTAGAAGAACATACAAGACATGATTTCAGTCCTCAACATGCTCACAGTCTAGACAGGGAAATAGATCAGAACATAAAAAAGCAAAGAGTAATGCTATGGAAATAACATAGGAAAGAGATTTCTTTCAATGGAGATAGAGGAGTTTGGGGTAAATTCATGGAGATTACTGCATTTGTGTCAAAACCTAAAGGACAGTCAGCAATTCCATGAACATGAATGAATGGTAAGAATAGTTAGAAACAAAATAGCTTATGCTGTTATCATCCACAGAGGTGGGAAAGTGACAGGCATGTACAGGGGATGATGTGATTGGTTAAAAAATGTTCATGAAAGGTTGTTGAACTGGAAACTAGAAAAGCAAACCCCCCTTTTAGTCATTTTACCAGTGTCATATACCCTCTAAGACCAACACCTCTCACTGTTTTGTAAGCACACTTCCTTTCCATAGGCCTCTTTATTGAAAATCAAAATCAATAATTTTGTATTCAAAGATCGATATAAGGAAGAAGGGGTTTCCCCCCTTGAGCTTCATAGCAATGTGCTTCCTATATATAGTCCCCACCGCTTTTCAGAGTGTAGACATCTAACTAAGTCTCTTAAAGATAAGCTTATATTGTGAATATGAGATTGATAGCACAATTTATTTAGTTCAGGCTTAGTAATAGGAGAATGTAAGTCATTGACATGTCTTTTTTTGTTCAGTTTACGTTTAATTTTATTCTTGTAGTTTATATAGAATGTCTCCACTTCTATTATGAGAGCTATTAAAAGATACTAATTGAAAGAATTCTCTTTGAATTAAATTGCCATATTCTGACTTTTCTCCAGGCTCAAGTGTGAATGCCTTCTTGTTTCCTATAAACATTGTCAGGTTTGCCCTAACCGGTTTGGCTCAGTGGATAGAGCATTGGCCTGCGGACTCAAGGGTCCCAGGTTTGATTCCGGTCAAGGGCATGTACCTTGGTTGCGGGCACATACCCAATAGGGAGTGTGCAGGAGGCAGCTGATCAATGTTTCTCTCTCATCGATGTTTCTAACTCTCTATCCCTCTCCCTTCCTCTCTGTAAAAAATCAACAAAATATATTTTTAAAAAAACAACATTGTCAGGTTCAAATTCAGTATTATTACTTACTCAATAATTCCGACTGACCTGTGTCACCTGATCTAAGTGTGTCCAATCTCTGGGCTTCAGTTACTTCCAAGGTCATGTGTACATCATGGATTTTTAGGAATGCCAGACATTCTAAATGTGTGCAAAGTGCCTTCTTCTTTAAATTTGTTCCCTTAGCGTGTCTTACTTAATGATTTAACCCAGTGGAAGATTTTGAAGGAAACTTTGAACAGGATAGGAATTGAGGGCCATCCTTTGGCATTTGGAAGCTCCCTTTTCACTCCCCAACTTCAAAATCCCACATTAATAGCAAGAAAATTTTGCATTGCTGAAATCAATGTATTTGATATGCATTTAATCTTCAGTTCATTTTCTTTGTAGTTTATTTTTTTATTATTCCTCCCTTTCCTATTACTATTGCTTTTCTTTATATGTTTGTATACCTAGCTCTGCGTGTATTTGTTCTGTTATGAATTGAGAGCACTGAAAGGCCCAGAAAATGTTTCTTAGGAGCCAGAGTCCTCATTTAAAAAAAAAAAGTATTACTATTTTGTTGGACTCATAAAACCGTAGTATTTTAAATTACTATATTATTTAAAGTGACTGTGTGCATGCTAAACATACCATAGGTCACAGATAACTCTTCATCCACGTATTTACTGATGAGGGTAGCCGGGTTTGTTTGCACTTTCATTTATACGCTTTTTCAAGATGCAAAGGCAATACATTTTTATCTCGCTTCCATCTGCTTCCCTCGCCCCCTCTCCTTTTGCTCACAGCATGGCAACAAGAGTTACAGCTTTAGCCTGTTTTGCTTATGGAACTGTGCCAGAAGCAGTTTTGAAGGTGTTTTAAAAATGAAGACATCTGGCAGCTGGCATACTTACAATTCATTTGCCAAAGACAAGTTGCACGCTGCTGGAATTTTCAACTGAAGGTCACGCACCAGGTAAGAAGCAGTCAGGTGGAGCTGGTGCATAGGAAGCCACACGCTGAAAAATTGTGAGCTCTTTGAAGCGGGGTGGGCTAAATCGAGAAGCATGCCTGTCTCCTTGTTTACCCCTCACCCCCTTGTCACCAGGCTCTTTTAAAAGAGGTAAGAGGGGGCGAAATCCAAGCCAATAAAATTGACAGTGAATGACAAGGCATATCAGCAGGAGCCCTGGAAAATGGGTGAGAGGAAAGGGGACTGAGTAAAGAAGATGGAAAGAGAATTTAACATAGTGCTGGACAGACATGTTCCTATCAGTTGAGTGATCCCGTTTTTCAGAAAGAAACAGACTAAGAGATTCTGGGTTTACAGCTCATCCCATGAGTGAATTACTTACAGGACACCAGTGAATGCTCTGTGACAGAAGATTTGCTTGATGTTTGATAATGTTAGTATAGAATTTGGGGTTTTCTGTCTTAAAATCTTTTCTTGTAGCTGGGAGTCACTAAGTGTCAAATCAATTAGTTTTGTGATTTTACACTTGCATCAAATGAAACCGTCTTATGGTTTTGTTTTATCTTTATTTTCCTGCAACAGGAATTTAGCACATAAAAATAGGCATTTCTATATGACCTTAACATTTGACCAAACAGAACAAAGGCAGGAAATTGTCTCACTACATTGAGCATCTCTCTCTGACAAATTTCAGCACAGTAAACATAATGTGGGCCATATTTGACATGTAAGCAATTATATATATAAAAGCCTAAGCAACCGTCCAACCGACCGACCAGTAGCTATGATGCGCAATGACCACCAGGGGGCAGACACTCACCGAGCTGCGGTGACTTGGCAGCTGCAGTTTTCCAGTAAGGCACCCGGAACCAGAGAGGAGGGAGCCCAATTCCGGGGTGCATCACCTGAGAACTGCCCTCTTGCAATCCGGGCACCCTCAGAGGATGTAGGAAAGCCGGTTTAGGCCCAATCCCCGCAGGCCAGACCGAGGGACCCCACCGGTGCATGAATCCGATATATTAGACCTTGATATATGTCCATGCAATAAGTCTGAGATTATTTTTCACCTTTCTAAATTCATGCTTGTTGTATTAAGCGAGCAATCCTGTCTTGTGTTTAAAATACTGCATAAGGAATACTAGTTAGCGGAGAAGGAGATAATGCTACAGTTACAATTTCCCTGTTGAGGAAGGTTGACCCCCACTTTATCCCAGATGGAGACAGAACTGCTGGCCCTACAGAGGCTGCAAACCTCTGACCCAAGTGCAGGATCTAGTCCAAAATGTGTGCATTGGACGCACTCACTATTAACCTGAGGTTAACTTTTTTTTTTAATGTTGACAGGAGAGTTTACATTTTTTAAATCTGTATTTCCAATTTCTTTTTAAAAATTAGAAAATCAGGCATCACTGCCCGCAACCCGTCCTGAGAATGGTCTGCTGGTCCTGGCCCAGCAGGTGTTCTCCAGTCACAGGGTCCTGCACCCCCCAATCTCCCCAAGGCTGAATGCAAATTGCTGCTTGATTGCATTTTTTTGTTATTTTTCTGAAATTAGAGTGAAAAGGAAAGAGACATATTTCTGGCATGTTTGTCTCTGTCAAAGCAAGGAAATGAAAATAGGCCAGAGGAACAAGTTTTTCTAACACCAGGCCTGCTGCCCACACTGATAGAATCTTTCCAGCCCCTGCTGTCCTTTGAACTTGCTTCCTTTCTTACACAAAGCTCCACCTCTGACTGCTTGAGTTGAAATTCCAGAGGCTCAAGCTCTTTCCTGGTCCAGCCAGAATCACTGAACCTCTACCCCACATCAGAACTGCTGCAATTTCACAAATGAAGCCTTCCTACAGGTACCCAACATAGAGGCCATTCCTGTCTTTCAAACACTGTCAGGGATGGGAGAATGTGAGGGCCGGGGACTAGGGCTGAGGAGCTGGGAGAGGGGAGTGGTAAAATGTTTGATAATATTATGACACTTAAAAGTGTACTTTTTGTTCATAAATTTACTCATAAATTGGTCTTGCCTTTGAGAGATGTTTTGTTTTTTATCATTGGGCCTTGCTTCTTCCTTGGAAATTTAGAAGTTACAAAATCTGGGGATATTTTTCTTTACTTTTATTTAAAGAGAAAATGCCATAAACTTATATGAGAAAATGGTACCTGGTAGAAATGAAGATATCTGCCTGGTGGTTTTAGTGGTTGGATATGAAATCAGTGAGCAGTAACTACGTAGTACTCTTTTCACGTAGGGGCCATGCCTTAAGTGTATTGCTCCCTGAGGAGAATTTTAGAGTTATTGGGATTGTAAACTATGTGAAGTACAAGCACATTGTAGTTCATATGATCTAAACTAAAAACTCAAGAGACAGATTATCAGTGCTTAGAAATGGGTTTTGGCTGAAACCGGTTTGGCTCAGTGGATAGAGCATCGGCCTGCGGACTGAAAGGTCCCAGGTTCAATTCCGGTCAAGGGCGTGTACCTTGGTTGCGGGCACATCCCCAGTAGGAGATGTGCAGGAGGCAGCTGATCGATGTTTCTCTTTCATCGATGTTTCTAACTTTCTATCACTCTCCCTTCCTCTCTGTAAAAAATCAATAAAATATATTTTTTTTAAAAAAAAAAGAAAAGAAATGGGTTTTGGGAAAAAATATTGATGATTTGTCAACTCTTCATTTTTCCTTTAAAACTTATTTGTTTTTGTTTGCCAGTCAAGTGTCTACCAGACAAGGCCAATCTGAAATCCCTGCTAAGTTTTTCATTCATCACATAAAGCTTTCCATTCAGACCTTCTGATATACGAAACCAAACCGAAGGAGTACTATTTCTATACAGAGTATTGTATCTCTAAAATGATCCCACAAAGTAATTCTTACTGCAGCATTAGGTCTCATTCTCCTTGTGCATGATTTTAGGTCATTTTTATTTATACAGAATTTCATTACTGAGTAAAAGGGAAGCAATATATATATATAAATATATATATAATCTCTAGTAACAAACATCAACAGTGAGTTGGGAGCCCTGGCCTGTGTGACTCAGTTGGCTGGGTGTCTTCCTGTGCACAGAGAGGTTGCTGGTAGATTTCTGGCCAGGGCATCTGCCAGGGTTGCAGCTTGATCCCAGTAGGGGGCATGCAGGAAGCAGCCAATTGATATCTTTCTCTCCCATCGATGTTTCTCTCTCTCTCTCCCTCTCCCTTCCTCTTTCTCTACAATTAATAAAATCATTTTTTAAAGTGAGTTGGGGAAGTGAAAAATGTAGATTATAAGAAATAGTTGAATTTTCAAGAAATAATTTCTGGCCTAACCGATTTGACTCAGTGGATAGAGTGTCAGCCTGCAGACTGAGGGGTCCCGGGTTCAATTCCGGTCAAGGGCATATACCTTGGTTGTGGGCACATCCCCAGAGGGAGGTGTGCAGGAGGCAGCTGATCGATATTTCTCTCTCATCGATATTTCTAACTATCTCTCTCCCTTCCTCTCTGTAAAAAATCAATAAAATATATATTTTTTAAAAGAAATAATTTCTGGTGTGTGTGTGTGTGTGTTGGTAGCAGAGTGGCAGGGACTTGTTATTCTTTTCAACATTTATAAAAAAGGTTAAGTAAAGGCATTTGGAAGTAATAAAATTAAATTGAATACATATAAGGAAATATGAACATAAACATATTAAATGATAACCTAAAAATCTGGAAAACGAGGCAAGCTGCTGAGGCTACTATGGCCTTGCATGAATTTTGTGCATCGGATCTTTAGTTCAATTATAAAAGGAAATTGCAATCAAATTCCTTAAAACCCCATTTTAATTTTGTCTTGAAAAATGTATTTTATATTAATATGCATTGACAAATATAATTAAATGCCTGATATATGAATAATGATAAAGAGTGTACAAATGACTATGTGCTCTCTTTTTTTTTAAATATATTTTATTGATTTTTTACAGAGAGGAAGGGAGAGAGATAGAGAGTTAGAGACATCGATGAGAGAGAACATCGATCAGCTGCCTCCTGCACATCTCCCACTGGGGATGTGCCCGCAACCCAGGTACATGCCCTTGACCGGAATCGAACCTGGGACCTTTCAGTCCGCAGGCCGACGCTCTATCCACTGAGCCAAACCGGTTTCGGCAGACTATGTGCTCTTATTATTACTATCAACATTAAAATACAATCGTGGACTTTGGATGGCATGATCTAGGGATTTAGTTTTAAACATTGAGTTATTCTCACTCAGCTAACATTGAGCAAATGCTATATGCTTAATTATGATATATGTTGAAAGTAAAACATTATATAATAAAATTAGACATTAAAAACCATCACACATATATGCATTCCACGAACACACCAGGCATGCTCCTGCTTTAGGGTAATTGTACTTGCTGTTACCTTTGCTTTGACTGCACTTCCCCAGATGTCCACATAGTTCACTCCCTTACTATCTTCAAGTCTCTACTCAAATGTCACCTTCTCAGCTGAACAGTGCATAATTCTAAACTCAGCCAAATGAGCATCAAATGTGAGGATGAGATGAAAGCATGTTAAAAATCCATTCAGAAAGAAATATTCAAGGAAGTACTCAAAGGAAGCAAAAAGATTTTAGGAGAAAGAAAGACATTGAATACCAAAAATAAGTGAAGAAAAGAGACCAGTAAGATACAGGACTAAGGATAGATCCTTAAAATTCTGTAAATTTTTAAAAATACTAATAATCTGGAATTAAACTCCAAATAAGTTCAACATAAAATTTGAAGGTGAAGCCAATGTCAGTTACAGGGAAAATGATAGCATGCTACAGTTTATTATCTTTTATTTGGAAAAAGTATATACATTTAAATATATGAGTTAAAAATTTCTTATTAACCAATACAGGAATAGAAACAGAAAATATAATTTTTAGGTCCCTGGTGAAGGAAAAAAGTAGAGAAAACTCAATCAATTCCCAAAAAAGATAGAGAAAAAAAATTGCTTCTTTTTTAAAAGGTGAGTATTAAATATTTAATAGTGGAAGTATATGCAAACATTTTAATAATTATAATGAACGCAAGTATTAATTATTTTATTAAAAGGCAGTGATTGTCAGATTTTATTTTAAGCTAATTACTTACTATTTGCCAGAGACACTTCCAAAACAAATGACACAGCATAATTAAAATAAAGGGATGGATAGAGATATTTCAGAAAGATGCCAATTAACAAAGAGAAAGACCAGTTAAGGCAATATTAACGTAACATAAATCAGATTTGGAGTCCAAATTTTTTAATTTGGACAAAGAGGAAGATTTCACATTATAAGCAGAAAACTCTCTCAAGAAACAAAAATCATAAATTTTATGTACCTAACCATCCAGCTTTGACATATATAAAACAAAAAATATTAGAAATGCAAGTAGATATTGTTAAATCTATAACCTTAGTAAGAGAATTTAGTGCACTTCTCAGAATTTGATTATTAAAGTAGCCAAATAATAATGATGATGATGATAGAACCAGAGACATAGAAGCATTGAACAGACTGTCCAACCTATGAGGAAAGGCGGGCAGTGAGGGGTAAGAGATCAACCAAAGGACTTGTATGCCTGCATATGAGCATAACCAATGGACACAGACAGTAGGGGGGTGAGGGCATGTGCTGGGGGTGGAAGCGGCCAGGGAGAGGTCAATGGGGGAAAAGGTGACTCATGTAATATTTTAAGCAATAAAGAATTTAAATTAAAAATAAAAATGATGATGATATATAAGGTTTTAACAATACATATAACAAAATATATGTGTACACATACACATATAACAAATAGATGATACACATTTATTTCAAATACAAGTGCATTTTTAAAAATTTACCACTTATTATGTCTCAGGAAAAATATACAGACATATGCTAACTTCAACAAAATCAGAAATCAATAACTGTGAACCAGAAACAATCTGACCACTTAGCTAGAGTTTTTAAAATCTTTTAAGTAATTTCTAGATTAAGAAGAAATAACAAAATATTTACAAGTGAATATATTAAAGACACAATATATTAAAAGTTGTGTAGTATATTCAGAGGTAAGTATGTAGCAAAATATTAAAGGAATAGTATTTCAAGAAAAGATCATTAAACATATAGAAATCTATGTAATTCATTCTAGTAGCACTAAAGGAAAACAATATGGTCATCTCAATACATTCTAAAGTTTTGAAAAATAAAATTCAACATTTTTTGTTAAAAATTTTAGCAAGCTAGGAAAAGAGGCAAACCTCCACACTTTAATAATGACTATTGCCCTAGCTGGTTTGACTCAGTGGACCAAAAGATCCCAGGTTCAATTCTGGTCCAGGGCAGTACCTTGATTGTAAGCTTCTCCCCTGGTCGGGGCATGTGCAGGAGGCAACCAATCGATGTATTTCCCTCACATCAATGTTTCTCTCTGTCTTTTCCTCTCTCTTCCACTCTCTCTAAAAATCAATGGAAAAATATCCTTGGGTGAGGAATAACAAAACAAAAAACAAAAAAATGAATATTTATGTCTACATCTCACATACTCCAAATCAGTAATGAAACACTAGAAGGGTTCCCATTAAAGTCAACTATAAGTCTTGGTGTTCAAGATTGTACTGTCCTAAGCAATACAGTAAGAAATAATAATAATAGTTCTAATAATAATATTAAATAATAGCTATAAAAGTTAGAAAATAAGAAAAAATATGATCTACAATTAATATGATCTTGTACTTTGAAAATCCAAAAGAAATAACAAAAACTTATTAGAACTGTTTTTAAAAAGCTTAATACAGTAACAAGTTTGAAAAAAGTGCATAGTTTTCCTTTACACCAATGATAACCAGTTAGAAAATTTCTTGAATATTGTTCATAATTACAAAAGGGAAAAACCCACAAAATATGTGGACATTAATATATAAGACTTATATGAAGAAAGTAGTAAAACATAACCTTAGTAATGGATGGAATTACTCAGTATAGTAAAACTAGAGGCCCGGTGCATAAAAATTTGTGCACTCGGGGCATCCCTCAGCCTGGCCTGCACCCTCTCGCAGGCCGGGACCCCTCGGGATGTCCAGGAGCCCTTGCTCCTTACTGCCTGCCTGCTTGCTGCTCCTTAGTGCTGTCTTGGAGGCAGAAATGGCTCCCGCCACCGCTGCTGCGCTCACCAGCCATTAGCCTGGCTTCTGGCTAAGCAGCACTCCCCCTGTGGGAGTGCACTGACCACCAGGGGGCAGCTCCTGCATTGAGCATCTGCCCCCTGGAGGTCAGTGTGCATCATAGCGACTGGTCATTCCACGTTTGGTCAAATTGCATATTAGGCTTTTATTATATAGGATTGGCATTGTTGCTCAATATATCTGGAAGTGAGACTGCTCAATAAAGGAAAGACAATGAAGGTTAAATGTCTTCTAAAATATCACAGCCGTTATGAAATTTAAAGAGCTTGATATTGGGGCAGATAGATAATAAATAAATAAATAAATAGCCCAGGAAGTGAATTTAAAATGTCATAAAGATTGTGTTTTAAACCATTAAATATAGGAAAATATTTTTATAATATTAGAGTAAGAAAAAACATGTTAAGACAAAACATAGAAGCTCAAAATCAAATAATTAAAAATTTGAATACAATAAAAAATCCACAGTGTTGTAACAAGCAATAGATTGAGAGAAAATATTTGCAATATATATACAGAATATATGAAGAGGTGATAATTAACAGGAAAAATAACTCAATGGGCAAAGAGTATTACCAGGCAGTTTTTAAAAGAGGAAACATAAGTGCTTAATTAATAAATAAAAACATGTTTCGCCTCAAGAGTGGTCAGAGAAATGAAAATTAAAACAAAAGTGAGATATAATTTTTCAGGAATCCGACTGGTAATTCTTTTCAGATTACTAAATTCTAGTGTAATCAGTAGAAGGTGAGGAAATGAGTAATTTATGTAATCTAATATCCTTATAGCCAGCACTTCCACTTTCAGATGTCGAGTGGACACCTCCTAGCCAGTATTTCCTCCCTCCAGAATCCTAATTCCTTCAGTATTGCCCCACCACCATCCTTATGTCTCAAAGGAAGTTGATAATGATCTCGCTCTCACCTCTAGGATGGGTCTGAATGAACTGATGGTAATCTCAGCTCCTGCTCTCTCAATCAATGATTGGCCAAAATTTTGGGCAATGAGAGAAGCAAAGAGAATTTTGCCAAAAGGTTACAGAAAAGTTCTTCCTTACTCTTAAGGAGAACATCAAGAAGCCAGTCTTACTTTCTCCCACGAGACATGAGCAAGGAAGAAAATAGCACTGAAGCTTCTCCCACCACTGAAATTTCTCTTGTATGGACTAATTATTTTCCTACCACGTGCCAGATAATGTTCTAGGTCAGTGGTTCTCAACCTTCCTAATGCCGTGACCCTTTAATACAGTTCCTCATGTTGTGGTGACCCCCAACCATAAAATTATTTTCATTGCTACTTTATAACTGTAATTTTGCTACTGTTATGAATTATAATGTAAATATCTGATATGCAGGATGTATTTAGGTGACCCCTGTGAAAGGGTCATTCGACCCCCAAAGGGGTCGTGATCCACAGGTTGAAAACCGCTGTTCTAGGTGCTAGGAACACATCCTATATAATAAAGAGGTAATATGCAAATTAACCCTTATGCCCTCACAAAATGGCTGCCTATAAGCAGGACAGCAGGAGGGTTAGTGAGGGATGACCAAACGACTGAGCAAGCAGGCTGCGTGGGGTGACCAGGCTGGCTGGGGGCAGGGGGGCCGTGAGGGACGACCAGGCTGGCAGGGGAGGCAGTTGGGGGCTACCAGGCCGGCAGGGGGGGCAGTTAGGGGCAACCAGGCCAGCAGAGGGGGGTAGTTGGGGGCAATCAGGCCAGCGAGGGGGGCAGTGAGGGGCAACTAGGCCGGCGGGGCACGCAGTTGGGGGTGATCAGGCCAGTGGGGGGGACAGTTGGGGGCAACCAGGCCAGCACACAGAGGCAGTGAGTGGTGATCAGGCCAGCAGGGGGCAGTTAGAGGCGACCAGGCAGGCGGGCAGGTGAGCGGTTAGGAGCCAGCAGTTCCAGGATTGTGAGAGGGAT
>NW_005871062.1:12799996-12810161 GCF_000147115.1 Myotis lucifugus | reverse complement strand
GGGATGGGCCTAACTGGCAGTTGGACATTCCTGAGGGTTTCCGGATTGAGAGTGCAGGCTGGGCTGAGGGGCATGGGTGCAGGCTGGGCATGAATTTCATGCACCGGGCCTCTAGTTGTTTATAAAACAGACAAAACACATTGCTCATGAAACATGCTACTTGGGGAAATAGAAAATAAAAAAGAATAAATATATATAGTCTAACCCAGAGATAGCGAACCTATGACACGCATGTCAGAGGTGACACGCGAACTCATTTTTTTGGTTGATTTTTCTTTGTTAAATGGCATTTAAATATATAAAATAAATATCAAAAATATAAATCTTTGTTTTACTATGGTTGCAAATATCAAAAAATTTCTATATGTGACACAGCACCAGAGTTAAGTTAGGGTTTTTCAAAATGCTGACACGCCGAGCTCAAAAGGTTCGCCATCACTGGTCTAGCCAATACTAAACAGAAAAGGGGGATTAGAAATATTGTAATGTATATAGGATAGTCAAGGGAAGCCTCCCTGAAAAGGGGATGTTTGAGGAAATTCTTAAAGGAAGGAGGAAGAAAGTCATGTTCACATATGAAAGGAAAAGATTCCAGAAATCGGAAAAAGTCAGTGCCAAGGCACAGACACAAGTGTGTCTGGCAAGTTCAAGGAAAGCAAAAAGCCCTGTAGGGCTGGATCAGAGTGAACAAGGAATGGAAGAGTAGGGGAGAGGTCAGAGAGATAAGAGGGGACTAGATGTGTGGGGCTTTGTAGAACATTAGAATGGCTTCGGTTTTTTGCTCTGAATGAAATGAGAAGCCG
Organism: Myotis lucifugus; assembly: GCF_000147115.1. Classification (NCBI taxonomy): domain Eukaryota; kingdom Metazoa; phylum Chordata; class Mammalia; order Chiroptera; family Vespertilionidae; genus Myotis; species Myotis lucifugus. The sequence continues at coordinate 12,809,358 of NW_005871062.1, read as the reverse complement.
TTGGAGGTTGAGAGGGGCACCACAGTCTTAGTTCCATTTAGCAAGATAACTCTTGTTACTGGAATGTAAAGGGACAAGGACAGAAGTAGGGATAGTAGTTAGGAGTTCACTGTGGTAATCCAGGGAGCACTGACTGTGCCTTGGACCAGGATGGTTTATTGGGGGTGGTAGAAGATAGTTGAATTCTGGATATATTTTGAAGTTAGAGCAACAAGATTTGTTGGTGGGCAAGATATGAGGTGTGAGAGAAAGAGGAAAGTCAATGTTTGGAGCCTAAGCTACTCCTAAAAATGGAGTTGCCCTTAACTGAGAAGGGAAGCTGGTTTGGGATGGAAGTGGGGAGAGATCAGAGGTTTGGTTCGATTTTGTTAAGTTTGAGATACTCATGTCTCAGTGTGGAGACACCAAGTAGACATGTTTTGTGGAAAGATGGGTTTGGAGATAAAAATTTGGGGGTTGTCAGAATTCACTTAGCACCTAAAGCCGTGAGCATTTTGATGAGGTCACCAAGGGAGTGAATAGAAGCGATTAAAGGATTTAGCTCTGGGGAATTCCAATATTAAGATTTAGGAAAGCCAGCAGGGAGGAACAGCCAAGGAAACTGGGAAGGAACGCGGCAGGGGGAGATAAGAAAAAAATCTGGGAAGCATAGTGTCCTAAAAGCCAAGTGAAGAAAGTGTTTTAAGGAGGAGGGAGCAAGCAACTGAGTCAAATGCTGCCAATAAGTCGGTGTAACATAATGGCTGATAAAGGCTCTGAAACCATTCTGCCAGGTGGTTGCTGTGGGACTTTGAAAAGGGAACTGCACCTCTTGTGTCTCCTTCATCTGTAAAAGGGTATTATGATAGCTCCTATTTCATATGGTTATGGTAAGGCTTATGTGTCTAAATTCATTCAACACACTGAGACTAGTGTCTGGAGTACAGTAAGTGCCAGTTTTAATGGCAGCTATCATATTCTTTATTGGAAATTTTTATTAATTTTTCTTCCAGTTTTATTGAGATGTAATTGACACATAGCGCTGTATAAGTTTAAGGTGTACAGCATAATAGCTTGTCTTACACATATTGTCAAATGATTACCACAGGAAGTTTAGTTAGCATCTATCATCTCATAGAGATAAACACACACACACACACACACACACACACACACACACACCAAGAGAAAAACATGTGTGTTTTTTCTTTGTGATGAGAACTCTTTGGATCTATTCTCCTAACAACTTTCAACTCTACCATACCAGCTATGATTATTATTACCTTTAATAGCAACAAGAAGGAGGAGGAAGAATAAAGAAAGAACTGAGATTTGACTATTGACTTTAGCAATGTGGAGGTCATTTGTGACATTGACAAAGAGCAATTTGGGTAGAATGGTAAGTGCAAAAGCTTGTTTAAAGTGATGTCATGTCCAGAAGAAAATGGCAGAAGATAAACTGGAAACAATAAGAACTTTTTCTTGAAAAAAGTAAAGGGAAGTAAAGAAAAAGTTTGTAACTATAGAAGTTTGATAATATAGGATTTTTTATTGTAGGAGAAATAATAGGTCTTAAATAGTAAGTGTGTTTATTTTGAATATACCTGAATAAGAGCTTGGCCTCAGCAGAGTTGGTTTGAATGGTTGCTGGTGATAGTGAAGATGGAGGAGTGTGGAGTCCTGTGAAGGCACAGAACCCCAGGCACCTCACATGATAGTAGTTATTTGTTACTACAATGTCTCACATAGGTAAGTCCATAAGAAAGGGCTCTTGTTTTGTTCCCTGCTATATGACCACCACCTGGAACAGTACCTAGCACTCAATAAGCATTTAATAAATATTTGTTAAATTAAAGCCTATTTCCAGTGAAAATCTGAGACCCAGAAAAGTTAAATAAACTGCTTGCCCAGCTCATTATCCTCGTTCCCAGTATAGTGAACGTTCCAGAATTAGGAAAACCTGGCTTTCAGGGTTTACACCCTGCTCTTCAGAGCAGTATTAAAGAAAATTGCAGCTATTTTTTAATTGATTTTAGAGAGGGGGGAAGAAAGAGAGAGAGGAGAAAGAGAGATGAGAGAGAGTAGGAAAGAGAGAGAGACATCGATGTGAGAGAAACATCAGTTGGTTGCCTCCCATACGCACCTGGACAAGGGACCCAACCCATAACCTGGGCATGTGCCCTGACCAGAAATCAACTGGTTACCTTTCGGTGCACAGGACAATGCTCAACCAACTGAGCCACACTGTCCAGGGCAAGCTATTTAAAAGGCTGAAATGAAGCAGAAAAAATGGAACTTCCCACTTCTTTTCAAGATTATCCTATGTGTTTGCAAACACTATTTTCATTATGTTGAAAAGTTGAATTTTGTTAATGTGGTTCTTAAAGAATTAAAACTTAGAAGTCTTAAAAAAATTATAAACCATCTAACAAAACTAATCATTTGTTAAACAGTACAAATGAAAACAAAATTTTTGAAAATTATTACAAATCTTGACCATGTTCCTATTATACATGCTCTCTATGTATTTTCAAGGACTACAAATAAATGAAAACTTGTAAATATGATTCCTTGAGGCATAAAGTTAAACTATGTATAAATGTAGCAGATACTTCTACAAAGTTCACCAGTAATAGTGCCTTTAATGCAATCAGAAATTACCTTGAATGTCTTATTCCTCAGTTTAATAATATATACAGCATTAAATTGAAAAGTTAAGAAAATAATTACATTTCTCTATAGCAGTGGTTCTCAACCTTGGCTGCACATTTGAATCACCTGGGAATCTTTTTAAAATCCCAGTTTCTGGGCCTCATCCTCCAGAAATTCTCTTTCTTCATTACTAATGTTGTGGCCTCACCCCATAACAAAGAAACAGAATTTCCGGAGGATGGGGCCCAGAAATCAGGATTTTCAAAAGATTCCCAGGTGATTCTAATGTGCAGCCAAGGTTGAGAACCGCTGCTCTATAGTATTTACTCCTGGATGTTTAGTGGTATTACAAGTAGCAATGACTCACTTTATTCATACATAAAACTTTCACTGTATATTCACACACACACACATACACACACACACACACACACACACACACACACAGTCCCAGAAAAATGTATACACACTTTAACAGCTGATTCTATTACATTTTGAAGATGAAATGTATGTTAATAAACACTGCCTTTATAATTATTTAAAGTGTGTATACATTTTGGGGGGAACGATATTTATACATACTGTATATATACATATACACACATATATCTTTCACACCATGCTAAAAAATGGCAGCTTTTTTAGACACACATAATTAAATTGGAATTTTGACCCACTAGAAGAGGATTAATTTTACTTTTACCTTTATTAAATAAATTTTACAGCTGTTTCATAGTTCTGTTAAACATCATAACTAGCTAGAGTTGGAGAAATATTTTTAGAATGGCTAGGAACTATAAAATGAAGCTAATTCATAGAAGTCTCCAGTTAATTATAGAGAGATTGCTATAGTGTTTCTACAAAAATATACAAAGTATGCCTAAATCAACATAATTGGAGACATGTAATGTGTCTATAAATGGAAGTTAAAAATTGGGTCTCTCCAATCATGTAACCATAAAAGGGTCTTTCATGCTAAGTTTCTAAAAAGCATAACATTGTGAAATAGGACAAATACTGTGCCAGAGGTGTTTTTTTTCATCTTACAAGTGGCCTCATTTTTGACCTAGTAATTTCCCTTCTGAAAATTACTACAGGGAGATAATAAAAAAAAAGGAAGGAAAATGCCACATGTTTGAAGATGTTCATTGCAGTGTTATTTATATAATTGTAGAATTACGATAAAATCTAGATGTCCAACAACAGGGAGATGTTTAATTAAATGGGAGTCTATCCACTTAATATACCATGCAGTCATTAAATGCATATTATAAAGTGTTCATTGTGTAAAAATGTGCACTTAACCTGTGTGTGTTTCATTCAACAGTTCAATCTCAATCAATTCAGTTTTTGTCCTGTCCATAGGTGTAACTGTATAAATGATACCTGGGCTTAAGGATGGGGGGGGGAGACAGAGAAGTAGCACTGTTTTAAAAAAATTTTCTTCAGAATGCTTAATTCTGTCTGTAATGACACATTAATAAAGACTTTTAGGTTCCCAGGGTAATAAGTTGCACCTAAGCAATCACCATTCAGGCTTTCTCATTCATTGTGACTAGCCCTATGAAGCAGAGAAATTTAGCGTATGGATTCTGGGTATTTTGCTACCCTCTTCAAATCATTTTGGAGTCCTTTTCAGGCGATATGAAGTAGCTCTGTATTTCAGTGCACATCTTTGCTATAGAAACGTGATTTTCAGCTCTGCAGCCCAAGTATGCGTTCCATGTATGAATAGGAGTCTTTGTGCAACAAGAGTCAAGTCATCAGCGTCTATGCTATGAGAAGAAATGTTCATCTTCTAATGTGCATATATGTAAGCCCTCACTTTAAAAATCGGCCCCCTCAAATGGCACTGAGTACGCTTCTGTGTGTGACACATCAATGTCCATTAATTGCATGAAGAGAACCAAAATTCCAAGGGCAAAATCTGTAAAAAGTAGATACACAAAGAAAAGTGGAAGCATCTGTTTAATATATACGACATTAGAATTTAATTTTACCTCTGCGATGCTTTTGTGTGGCTGCAGTGTTACAGCGGAGCACATAAGCATAGCCGTGCAGTGTCAGCAGGTGCATGCCACCAAATTACTGCTTTTAATTTGCATATTCATCTGCTAAGAAGCATGTCATTATCATATCAAAGGGATACTAAGCAACAGCTAACTTGGAGAGATGTGGCATAGTTTCAATAGGAGCAATTAATGCAAGATGAGGACTCTCTGTCATGTCTCCAGGGCTGGCTGTAATCGGGCTGATTATTGGATACCAATAAGACTGGCCCAGTTGGCACAGAATAAGAGAAGAACTGGAAAGAGAGCCTGCTAGTCCTCTCCACTGTGCACTTGATGGCAACGTGGTGCTCTGGTCACTCAAATGAATCCTGTCCTTGTTACAGACACTGTCTATATGCACTCATCTATTTCAGTTGTCATAAAATGGCCAAATGCAGTCCAAATGTAATCATGTATTTTTATTTTTTTTATTATTTTTTTTAGATATATCTTTATTGATTTCAGAGAGGAAGGGAGAGGGAGAGAGAGATGATGAGAGAGGATCATTGATTGGCTGCCTCCTGCACGTCCCCCACTGGGGATCAAGCCCACAACCCAGGCATGTGCCCTTGGCCGGAATCGAACCTGGGACCCTTCAGTCCGCAGGCTGATGCTCTATCCTCCGAGCCAAACCAGCCAGAACAGTAATCACGTATTTTTAAAAAGAGAGAGAAATTTCTGGACTCTGGACTTTAGAGGGCATGTAAAGGAAACATAAAAGAGACATTCAAATTGTGTCCACAACTATGGGTTTCCGTTAGTATTTAGGTATATTTAACTCAAGCAAATATCTCCCTCCTTCAAACATTTATTGGTCACCTATTATGTATCAATGTCAGGTGATGAAGATGCAGATGGGAACTAGTCACAGTCCCTAATCTCAGTGAATCTGCAGTTGAACAAGGGAGACAGACAAACAACACGTGAATAACATTTTCTTTCTTATTGTTTATGGACTTAGGAAAGGTCACAAATGTGCAAAACCATCTTTTGATATGACAGTAAGGACATGTGGTATCATCTCTCTTTAGGAAAGTCTTTAAGAACAGAATTTTTTAGTTTAGTTAAATTTTGCAAATGATCTCACTTTTCTTTTCCTAATGAAAGTAGTTAAAAGATATGTACAAGTTGCCCTGGCAAGTGTGGCCTGGTTGGTGGGAGTGTTGTCCCACGCACCAAAAGGTTACCAGTTTGATTCCCAGCCAGGGCACATGCCTGGGTTGCAGGTTCAATTCTGAGTCGATCCCCAGTTGGACATATGGGAGGCAATCGATTGATGTTTCTCTCTTACATTGATGTTCCTCCTTCACTCTCTCTTTCCCACTCTCTCTCCCTCCTCCCCTCCCCCTTCCTTTTTTTCTAAAAAAATCTATGAAAACATAGATTAAATGCGTTAAAAAAACAAACAAAAACATTGTACAAATTTGAATATTTGAACAAAGGAAGTACAGATTATTTTTAATTTAATCAATTTTTCATTGGATGCAATGGTATAAGTAAATGTTTTTAAAAAGCAGAACCGTAATGGGTTATTCGATATGGGGTCTAGGATGGGATGGTACACACATGCACTTTCATTAATTTAGTCAACAAACATTTTTTAAAAACTATGTGCCAAGCACTACTCTAACACTGGAGATACAGCCGTAAACAAAACGGGTCAAGTGCCTGCCCCTGAGTTTATATTCACACGTGCTCCTCTGTGTGAATATATGCACCAAGCACAAGCTTAATGGAAAGCTCATTGACATTCATTCAAAAGTGTTTATTGAATAAACACCTTATGTGTACCAGACTAGGGAAGCGAAAGGGATAGGTATAAAGTTTACCTAGGAAACTACAAACCAGCCATGAGTACAAACAAAAAAACAAACAAACAAACAAACAAAAAAAACCCTAAATGACCAAATAGCTTATGTAAAACAAAACTTAAAAATAAGAAGGTATTCCTTTATGGGTGTTCAATCATCCAAGTAGTTTCAGACATCAACCAGTTACCTCGTATATTCACCAACCCCCTTCTTATCAATTACTGTTAAAATTTTAGGGGTGAGCACGGCCGGTGTGGCTCAGTGGTTGAGCATTGACACATGCACCCACAAGTCACCAATTCGATTCCCAGTCAGGGTACATGCCCAGACTATGGGTTCGATCCCCAGTAGGGAGCGTGCAGGAGGCAGCTGATTGGTGATGTTCCTCTCTCATTGATGTTTCTCTCTCTCTCCCTCTCCCTCAATAAAAACATATTTTTAAAAAATTTAGGGAGGAGGCATTGGACCGTAGTGAGCATCAGAGCCAACCAAGCACTTTGGGTGCATCGTCTTACCTAATACTCAGAGGTGCTACCACACTGGCCTTGCTGATAAGGAAACTGGGGCTCAGAGAGTTTATGTTTCCCGATGTCACAGCTGGTAGGATTGGAACTCAGAGTTTTCTGCTGCCAAATATGTATTGTATTTGCAGTTCTTTAGTATAACTCAGCATTTAATATCCTAGCATAATCTATTTTGTGGCAATAAACTTGAATATCAAAACTAACTTACATGATTATAGCTAATCATTTTGAGCAAGAACAATATTTTCTAGTAAGAATATTTTACTTTATTGTGGTGAGAGATATGGGTTAAATGGTGTATATTGTATCAAAACTACTGGTTGAGAATATAAACAAATGAACAAAAATATAGTCTTTTTAGCTATATGTTTCTACTCTGATTGACTTTTTTCACCAAATGGGCAGGATCTTTTTTCTTTTTAATTAACCTTGTGCTGAGAATTGTGGACTCAGTTTTTCTTCTGTTTTGTTTAAATGGACTGTTTGGTAGAATTGAAAGAGCTTCTTGACTTGGAGTCAGAAGACCTTGGTTTAAATCCTGGCTGTCTGTGGAAGATACTTAGCTAGTAAGGGCTTCAATCTTCTTGTCTGCAAAATGAGGGATTTAATCTTAGGTTGCTTCAAGGTCTAGCTTTTTATGATTCTATGAAAAACAGCTAGCAAGTGTTCTATTTCAAATACAGTACAGAAAATATTTGAATAGCTCAAACTTCCTGAATCCTGTCCTACAAAAAAAATAAAATAGTTTGTTTTAAAATAATACATTGAGGCAGAACTTAGGTAAATGGTAATTATTAAGTGTTGCCTTTCCACAAAAGTTGACTGCAATTCAACACTGAATGTTTGCTTATTTTCTTATTAGAGGAAGGAAGAAGATAGAAAAGGAGAGAGAAAGAAAGAAAGCCAGATTTGGGTACACGTATGTTAAATATTCACATATATAGCATGCTGTACAACATGTGTGTTACATATATATGCATGCATGTGTATTACATATATACAAGTGATCATATTGACAACTTCTTTAAGTTCTATGATTTTTTTCCTGCCAGAGAAGAATGAGGAAAATGTTACCCATCAACAAGTTCGTATTCCCAGCAGCTTATGGCATCCTTTCTCTAAGGAAGCAGTGGGTTCCACAAATGCTGGAGTTCTACAGAAAAGTCTATTTATCTAGTTCTCCTGTTCTGCGAACAGGATCAGCTTTATGAAACAATCACGAATTGACTGAATTTGTAACTGCTTATCTTTATAACTATAACTATATTATGTATCACTGTTCAGTCAAATATCATGAATTCTCAACTGCTCTGGGCATTTGGAGATTTTCTAATTGGTTTGTTTAAGCTTGGTTCACACAAGGAGGTCTTCAGGATCACTCTATTGCTTTCAAAGACCCTAATCAGACCTGAACTTTTAATCTCACCAAGAAAAACTTCAATCATACACACAGCTCTGTCCTGAAGCTAATGTTTTTAAACTTTAAATTGTATTTTTTTAGTTCCTAATTCATAAAGGAAGTTTTTGTGTCACCTATTATTTTCATGACTTTTAATGGTAATGGAGTTCTGAGCAAGTCCACCCACAGACCTGTCACCTCCATGTTTCGCTGCTACAATAGGAAATGAGAATCTCAATGCTCTTATTAGAAGGATTCAAAGTACTTTATCCACTTTATGTAAACAAAAGAGTGTTGGTATAACATAGGATTTTTAAATTTCTTAGAAAAGGCAAAAAAAAAACCTGTTTTCATTTATGTGTATAGTTTATGTATTAGCAACAGTGAAGCTGAGTGGTATTATTGGATAGAGTGGAATAAGAAAATGTATTGTTTAGATGAAACTAAGCTTTATTGGTACAATTCAAATGACCAAAGATAACATTGGTTTGTCCCCAAAAGAAGAACCAAAATTTAAAAATATTAAATGATGATTCTAATAAAGTACTGAGGTTGAAATTGAAGAAAGAATTCTAATATCATATATCAGATTTACTCTTGGTAAGGGGAGGGGAGGTATGAATAGAGCAAGATAAATCGTGCCACTAATAACATGAGAAAAAGTGCATCATGGGAAAACTTTATTTTAACTGCACTAGGTCTGAATACTAATATATATTTTGTTTTCTTAAAAAACAAAAACAAACAACCCCCCCCAAAAGATCTGGAAATACTGACCTATATTCTTACATGACAATTGCAGGAACTAAGTATGGATGTGCCCTTTAGATGGAGTCTCTCCTATTTTGCCACATGCCCCACCAGCCCCTCTCATATTACACCCAGACTGGGTTACCTACATATATATATATATATATATATATATATATATATACATATATATATA